>NC_136522.1:27804987-27984987 GCF_053919585.1 Euprymna scolopes
AACAACAAAAAAACGAAAAAAAAACCCGAGAGAAGTGAACTTTCTGCGTTCCAGAAGCAGAAATTATGGCTCGAATATTGTTGGGTCTACTCATCCTAAAGGTAATTGAAATTATTATTATTTTCATTTTTTTTAGGGGGTGGGAAAGGGATTTTATTTTATATAGATTAACGCCCTCTGCTAAATCAGCCTTTCTAAAAATTAATTTCTACTTTTTTAGGTAATTTATTTCATTTTTAATTTTATTCGTCCCAAACAAAACATATTATCACTAAAGCTTAAGCTTGGAATTAGATTTATTAATTTTTTGTGAGCAGGAGATCAAACTGGATAGAGAGCCGGCCAATAAGATTTATTTATTTATGTATTCATTTTCTATATGGAGAGATCAATCTGGGTATGGAACAGTAAAATTTAAATGTTAAATATTATCTTATATTATATTATTATGTGAGATATTAGTTAAATTTTTGTCTGATTGTACTTTCGACAAAAAATTAATTTCATAGCAGTTCCACATAAAAATTTAACATAAAATGATCACCTATGTCCGGTCATTAGTATGATTCTTATACAGGGTACCCCCCCCAAAAAAAAAACAGAGGACATTCAATTGTTTTTCTAAGCATTTTACAGTCAACGGAGAAAAAAAGGCCAAAGACCCTAGTGTTTTGATGTGATGTTTTGAATATAATAAACTAGTTATGGCCAAAGTTTCATTTCATTCGGACCAAACACTAAGAAACAGGGCCTAATTAGAGTTGGGGCCCGTTTTTTTAGGTCACCCTGTAGATATCTTTATGTAGACTAGTGGGTCTGTGGAAATTTCACAGCAGACTCTTTCATATGTAATATATTGATGTTGGCATTCTGTAAATGTGCAGTGTAAATGAAAACGCTCTGATATTATTGTAGCTCTTTTGTCCTAAAGTACGCTTAAATATGATATTTTAATTCTTGCAGATTTCGTATATATTATTACAGAGTTAATATTCTATCGATTTTTATATATTATAAAGTTGTGATTTCAAAAATAAAATAGAATATCCATATGACTTGATGCATCAGCTTGAATCGAAAATCATAAAGCAAATTTAACTGTGATATTCGTTTTCAGCATCCCCGAAAACCGATTACCGATTCCGATTCCGATTGTTATTTTCCCTCATTTTTGTAAAAGCCTATGTTAACTCTACAGATATTTTCCTACACGTTAAAATACACTTGTGGAGGATAATCTATCGATTTTAACTTTAATCGTATTTTAAAATCAATAAATATTTATTCTTTTGTTATTATTACCAGCAATGGAAGATTTTGGTTTAAACAAAATCAAATAAAAAACGCAATTAAAAGAATTGTTTTGGCATCGAAAATAGGTATCAATTTTTCTGATTCCGATACCCACAAATCTTCCGATTTTTCCGATTCCCGATTCCGATTCCAATTGATCGTCCCAACACTAGTTAATTAAAAAAAATTCAGTTTCAATTTTCTTGGTTCCATGCGGGGTTTCTTTATCTTTTTAAAAAATTTGTATTGCATTTTCTACATGGCTAGTTATAGCATTTGTAGCTCATGTGGGTTAGTTTCCACATTTAAGTGTTTTTCTTAGAGATTTCAGCTGTTTTTATCATTACCATTTTTTGTATGGTCTCAGTCTCCCCCTTAATTCCAATTTCTCCTATTTTTTTATTCATGCTCTTTGGGACCGTTCCTAGTGCTCCTACAATTATTGGTATTATATTGATTTCTTCATGTTCCATATTCCTTTCAATTCTTTTGCAAGTTCTGCAGATTTGTTTCTTTTTTCCCGTCTCTTTGATCTTCATCCTTTAATCTGTTGGGACGGCAGAATCTACAGTTTGGCAGTATCTTGCTTCTCGTTAATTATTATGATGTCTGGTCTTCTTACTTGGATGAGTTTATCTGTTTGTACCTTCACGCCCCAAACGATTTTATTATTATTATTTACTCACTAGGAGTGATAACACAGGCTATCATTAAAGATTTCTCTTTTGGTGTTATCTGAAATCTGAGTGACAACAATCTCCCCAGATTTCCAGTCCTCTCCGCTTCTCTCGATAACCTTTGTAGATGAATTTGCGTTATCGCAACAGTTGTTTACCATTGATTTCTTGTTGGCAGCGGCCATTAGTCTTCACTGGAATTTGGGTGACAATAAGCCTCCCTTAAAAGAAAATTTGACAATAGGTTCCCTTACCATATTTACATGGGAGCTTGTAATGCAAAATAAAAAGGGCATTGTTAATTGTTTTAATCCTTTAAACTACAAAAAAAAAAAAAAAAAAAAAAGCAATAAATATTTACCTCTGAATCTGACAAACTAAAAACAGTGATTTTTTTTCAGTATGTATAGTTTTTGGAATCCTATTTTGGTTTCTTCCTTCTTTCCAATTAAAAATATCATTTTAGTTCTGTTGACAAATATTTACATTGCATACACATTTGTGATCTAACTAAATTTATGCATTCAAAGTTGCCACATTCTTCTTCTTCTTCTTCTTCTTCTTCTTCTTCTTCTTCTTATTATTATTATTATTATTATTATTATTATTATTACTACTACTACTACTACTAAAGTAATATCTTCATTGATAATAACATTTTTTATCACCGGTTTCCTTAAGCAACACCATATATCCATTCACTGTATAATCTTATATTATGAATTTTCATGTTGGTCTCCCGACAAAAGGAGGATGGACCTGTAAATTCACCCTTCTCCGTTCGTCTGTCTGCATTTTTCTCAATAACTACGCTTTAAAATTTAAGCTTCATTAATAGAAGGAAGGCACATAATAGTTAACGATGTCCACGCCCTACCAATGTTAAAAAGAATTTAGGAAAACTCGTCCCCGGAAAACTCGTCCATCTTTGCTAGTAGAAAAACTTATCCATTATTGAATAAATATCGATTGAAAACACATTTTATGACCGTTATTGAAGGAGGTATTGTTTTTAAAAGAGAATACACATCCCATAATATCTAAACAAATGTTTTTACTTGTTTACAGTGGCTTTAAAAAATAAAATTGATTTTTCTAAGTGTTTTTTTCTACCTAGCTTTGTAAAATTTTAGTAGTTCTACTTATTTTAAAGAGTTTATTTAGTTAAAAACAACAAGTAATATCGATTGTTATTTTTTAACTAAAAATGTCCGATATCAGAGGATCATGTCTTAGGAGTCTCGATAATCGCCCAAAAATAGAAAATTAAAGAAAATACTGTGGTAGATATAGTTTTAAAACGAACCCCATCCAAAAGAAAATAAATTTATATGTTTTTTAGGTAATGTCCAAGATCACTGCTCAGGAAAAAAAATCAAGCTACCGGAAGTTGATACGGTTGATTATATAACGAAACCGAACGGAAGACACGAAAAACGAAACCATATGTTTTTTAAAAAAATTACTTTTTAACACTCCTTGTGTTATCACGAAACAAGCAAAAAAACAAAACAAAAAAAAAACACTTTTATCAAATAAAACAAACATTTTATTTCAAATAATTAATTTAGTTTTAACACTGTTTGTGTTCAGGAAACAGCAAAAGGCACTTCTGCAGTATGCGGACGGCAACGATCTTTTGTTGGTGCGTTTCACTAAACTGTCGCCAGATGGCGCTTTCCGATCAAAAAAACATTTAAGTTATTAATTTTTGTTGACCCTTCAAAGTTTCTTTAATTGAACAAAAAAATGTTTCATTTAAATTATTTATTTGTTCAAAAAAAAAAAAGAAGCTATTTTACTCTATAAAAATCGAATGTTGCTTTCATTACAAAATTGTTTTAGTAAAATTATATTTTTTTATGTAGACTTTTAAATAAATGTTTGTATAATTATATATTGATACATTTTTATACAAAAAATGTTTTGATTTTCAAATATTTTTATGTTCGGAAAAAAATCTTGTTTGTTACTTATTTGCCGCATTATTTGACCACGAAGAAATTGGAGTTATCGCCCCTTACAATAGCCGCCATCTGAGTACTGAAGAAGTGCTTCCCAAATGACTTTTAAACAAACAAACAAGCAAACAAAAAAACAAACAAACAAACAAAAAGTCTTATATTATCAAATAATACATAAGTACCGAAAACACTTCTTATATTTTTGGTACGGCGCTATTTTTAAATAGTTTTTTCAGGTTAAATTCAAGTTTCAGGATATTTTTGTTTGTTAAATTGTTAGGTGGAAGTACAGAATAGTTACTTAACACCATCCTCTCTCCATGTTTAGAATAGCTTTCGAAATAATAACGTTATTATTTCAGTGTGGTACCAAAAATACATAAGTACGTGTTTTCATTTTTTTTGTTTCGTAATAATGCAGGAATTGTTTAAATTAATTTTTCAGAATAAAATACCTGCTTTCTTTGATAATACATAAGTGTTTTCTTTCTTCTCTTTTTTCCGTAATAACACAAAAAGTGTTAAAACTAAAAATAAATATATGGTTTATAATTGTTAAAAATATTATGGGGGTGCGTATTCACCTTTAAAAACAATATCTCCTTCAAGAACGGTCATAAAATGTGTTTTTATCGATATTTATTCAATAATGGACCAGTTTTCCTACCTAGCAAAATGAACGAGTTTTCCGGGTACGAGTTTTTGGGTACGAGTTTTCCGGGTACGAGTTTTCCGAGCACCGTTAAAAATGGTTTTCTAAATAGTACCATTGTTATTTAGAAATTCGTTCGTAACAATGGGGGGGGGTATTGTTAATATTTTGTTTTTACATCGTTTTCTCATTTTGCCAACCAATCGTCGACTATTTTCAACTGTTTATGAAAACTTTCAAGTAGCATATTGTACACTAACCACGAACTGAAACAATCTGGCATTGTTTTAAATCCAAATAAGTATTTTCTTGTCTAACAATTTTTAATCAATTACAATGAAAACATTGGAGGAAAAATATATGGGGGAATTTGAAAATTTACAAAAAAAAAAAAAACCCAACAACTCTCTAATTAAATAGTTATAAAATATAAAAGAATCCGAATCCGAATCGGAAATAGAATCGGAATCGGAAATTTAGAACAGAATTGGTAATTGGATCGAAATCGGGAAAAATTTTGGAACCGTCCCATCACTACTGATCGCTTTAAGCATGTGTCGAGGCGACCAGGTGAGGAGTACAGAGATAAGTGTGTCTTGCCTACAGTCAAGCATGGTGGTGGGAATGTCATGCAGATATTGGAGAGTTACATTTGATTAAGGGAAACATGAACTCCAGCATATGCTGTCAAATACTGCAGCAGAGCATGATCCCCTCCCTCCAGAAACTGGGTCGCTGTGCAGTGTTCCAGCATGACAATGACCCAAAATACACACGCAAGACAACCACTGCTTTACTGAACATGCTATATGGCTATATTTTGAGTTATTTTGAGGAAAAAATAAATTAACTCTGACTACTTTTCATTGTGTCAAGAAATCATTTTTTTCAGTGTTGTCCCATGAAGAAATATACTTAACTATTTGAAGAAATGTGAGGGGTGTACTCACTTTTGTGATATATATATATATATATATATATATATATATATATATATATATATATTTCATGAATCAAGGCTAATAACAACAGTAAGTGTTACATTGTCGTATCATGAGTGTTTGTTGTATATTGGTTGAAATTGGAATGGAGATGATATATTAAAACGTGTCTATTTATAAAAGATTGAGTGTTTGATTATCTTATCAGAGTTAATGTCATTGTGTTTGATCGTCTAGTGGTCTTTCTATTACATATGTTCATATGCTGTTAAGTGTGAATATGTGTGTGATATGTCATTTGAACATACCTTCTGCCATTTTGTTGGTCCATCTGGAAATTCTCGTCTGGGAGGGAGACTTGATACTTGTTTTTGGGGACGAAGATTTATTTCATACCAAGACAAGAAATTGGTTCTGTAGTTTATTTCACTTTCCCAGATGTCTTGCAGAAGGTGGAAAGTGAATTTGGCCTTTGTTGTAGGTCTTATTTCTGTCACGTCAGCGTTCGTTCCCCACCCCCAGCGAAGGGGAGGAGACAACAGCGAAGCCGTCTGCTCTCGTCCAAGTCACAATCAAATCTCCTCGATTCAGCTAACCTGATTACATGACTCACACGCAATCAAATCAGCTGATCTTGACTTCCGGTCAACGTGTCTACACTATAACTCACACTCTTCCTCTCTCTCTCTCTCTCTCTCTATCTCTCTCTCTCTATCCATTCTCTAACATAAGTACAGCATACTTGTATATATACACAACATGAAAAAATGTAGAATTTTTCTTATCTTATCTCTATGATAGATTGTGTTCATTCAATCATTTTTGTTCATAATTTGTAATATTTTTTATTGCGATCAAATCTGAATATTGTTGAATGTTGGATGTTCTATAACAATAATCTTTCTTATTATCTCCCTTTGTTTGTAAATATCCCATAATCCTTTGCTTGTGTGTGGTTAAAAAGTAGTACAAACCTGACCTGGTACTACATACCATCCGTTTCAGGAAAGGAATAAAGAGGAAAAATATGGCCGCTTCTGCTATTTATGGACGAGTGGTCACATGAAGTAACGAGATTTGAGGGAAATATGCAAATGAGATGCAATCGTATTTTCAAATAAAAAGCCTGTGTGTCAGAGAGAGGTCGTGTCTCTTTGACAGAAGTTCTGACAGATGTGCACTGAGGTTTGATACCAAGAATTGTGAGAAGGAGAGCATGCCAGTTGGGAATTCTTTCTTTGGACATAACTTTCTAATAATGCTCACATATTTAACTGCATTATGTTAAATAAAAATTTTCTCTCTATCTGTCTGTACAGTCGTAAATTTCGTCTTTTGAATTTCTGCTTATTGCTAATCTTTTTCATTAACAATGCAACCCTAAAAGTAGATTCCATGAACAAAGCTTCATTCTTAGAACTGCACACCTGTGGAATTGTCTTCCGTTTTCCTGCTTTCCGGCTGACTACAATATGGTTGTCTTCAAGTCTAACGTAAATAAGTTCTTGATGAGCCGTTCCATATAAGTTATCAAATTTACCAAATGTTCATTACTAATGATTACTATATTGTCCAATTTCTACTGTACACTCTTTAACCCTTATCCTTGAGTGGCCTCTTGGCCTTGATAATGTGGTGATGCCTATGTAAAAAAAACGCAACAAACTATGGGCACAGAAGAGATAATGAAAAACTGGAGAAGATTACTGTTCGCTGGAAATGAAGCAAAATACGATCTTTTTAAAAATTAAATTCTTAGGCCATCTACGTACACTCGGTCTAAGAGACGCCGTTTTAGGTGTAAATCTCGTTGGAGACGGAAACGACAATGTAAGAAATGAAGAAGCTTATGCAGAACTTGTACAATTCCTAGACGATAAAAACCTATCTCTTATAATATGAGAAGAATAACGGTAGAAAGATCCTTGAAATATTACACAAACATTACGAAGGAAAATATAAGCCGAGGAATATTACGTTATCTAAACAACTAACATCTCTCAACAAGAAAGTTGATGAAAGTGTCACGGATTATATAATAAGGACAAAAACCATTTGAACAGCTTTCAGGAATGCTGAACAAACAGTGGACAATGCCTTGGTCATTGCGATGACACTAATAGGTCTACCCAGCCACTTTGGCACCTTTTCTATATATGTATTTCACATCAATAAGGAATTAATGTTCTCTAAATTTAAAACCGAAGTTCATAGCTCCAAAGAAATATTAACACAAAAAGATCAATCGAGCAGTGATGACGTCATGACGTTAACTTCCTCTTTTTAAAGCACTACTAGGAGGAACGTGGCAGGCGAGATCCCCCATGTTTTACATGTAACAGAAAAGACCATTTGTCCCAAAACTATCCAAACAACAAGAAAAGACGAAAACCATAGTGCAACTATTGCAAAAGCATCACTTACAAGAGAGAGAGAGAGAGAGAGAGAGAGAGAGAGAGAGAGAGAGAGAGAGAGAGAGAGAGAGTCCTGCCGCTACAAATGAAAGGATATAATGAAAAAGTTGCAGATATCGAAGAAAATACATTTGCATTCAAAATGGAGGACTACTACTTAAAAAAGTTAATATCATCCATGGACTTAATAGTCATTAGAGACACAAAGAAATTTAAAAACTTTGATTAAACATTCCAGTCAGAAAAGCACTATATGGAGTTAGTGGATGGAATGAGAACTCGTGGTATTGCATAAAAAAAGAGAAAACACCAAAATACACTTACTAGACATGAATGGAAAATGCGTAACAGTTAACCTAAAAATGGCGCTACTTATACTCTCCTATCCACAAGCCATATTTTTTTGTAAAAACTGCACCCAAAAATGGAGTAACAGTAATGTTTAAAGAAAATGAAAATGAACTCAAACATAAAAATGGTACAAAATTTAAAATATATGTACAGAAAAGACTATACTACCTAACGATTTCGAAAGATGAAATTACTGAATGCAACAGCTTTCATCAATGTCACGATATTCACACCTGGCATAAAATACTCGGCAAATGTAAATGCGATGACTTAGCAAAACTACCCAATGTACGAGGCGCGTACAATAAGTAATCTCCCTGGCCCACTTCCCATAGCAGTAGAGCAACGAAACTTGGCACAGTTATTAGTCTTTCTCTACATAGGAACCACCCAGAGTTATGCATTTCTCCCATCGTTTGATGCAACTCTGGAGACCGTTTTTGTAGAACACCCCAGGTTGGTCCTCCAACTACGACGTGACTTCAGAAATCAAGGCTGCATCATCTGGGAAACGCTTGCCTTTCAAAAACAACTTCATGGCGTGGAAGAGGTGAAAGGCAGAGGGTGAAGGTCAGGAGAGTAGGGAGGATAGGGTAGGATTTCATAACCACATGCTCGTGCTTCTGATCTGGCGACATGTGAGTTGTGGACCGGAGCGTTGTCCTGCAGAATTAGGGTACCTTTGCTGATCTTGCCCCACCTCTTGATTTTGATAGCTTCCCTTTTCCTCAAAAGTGAAGCATAATAGGCTCGTGTAATTGTGGTACCCTTTGCCAGGAAATCTGTCATCACTACTCCGTCCTGGTCACAGAAGACTGTGAGCATGACTGTGAGCATGACCTTGCCAACGGAGGACTGCACCCTTGTCTTCTTTGGAGGTGGTGAGTCCAAGTGCTTCCACTGAATTGACTGGGCTTTGGTCTCTGGATCATAGTGATGGACCCAGGTTTCATCCTGTGTAATCAGTCTTTTGAAAAACTTTGACTCATCTTCTTGGCACATCTCCAAATTCATCCTCGAGCACTCACCGCATTCTCACTTCTGGAATGGTGCGAGCAACCTGGGAATCTATCTGACAAACACCTTATGCATATGCAAATGGTCATGAATGATAGTTTCCACAGACCCTGTACTAATCTTGACATCTTGGGCTATTTGGCGAATAGTAATGTGCCGATCTTTCAAAATGGCAGCCTCAACTTGACAGACAGATGCCTCATCAATGGCAGAAGGGAGCAACAAGGTCTGGTAGCTGTTTCCACAGACTTCCGGCCATGTTTGAATTCACAATGCCAGCGTTTTACAAGGCCATATGATGGGGCATTATCACCATAAGTTTCTTTCATTTCATCAAAAGTCTCCTGTGGTGTGCGTCCTTTCAAATACAAAAACCGGATCACTGCTCGACGTTCAACAGGCTCCATTTCACACCTGACTCAGTTCAAACACCTGTAAAACAGAAACCACAATTAGTTCAGAGCTGTGATTACCCGTAGAGATATAAATCATTTCACATGCAAAATTTCAGCTAGATCAAAAAAATGGAAGTGGGTCAGGGACATTACTTATTGCATGCCCCTCAAAGTTAGTAAAATGAAAATAAAAAATAAAAATACAAACAATAAAAATTGTGAAATCTACTTTCAAGAAAATTTTTTCCCAAACTCTATGATAAGCGGCAACTATTATACTGCAGGGATATTTTTCTCTACAACAAAATAAAAATGCTAAGATCGGATAATGGTTCAGAGTTCAAGCCAAACGACTTCTAAAAATTACACCTGCAAATCAACATAAAACACGAAACCTACTTAGAGGACTATGTGACAATAGTTAAGGATGATAGTAATCACACACTAATCAAAATCGCACATGGTATATCACATGCATATAAAGACACACCACTGGATCAAAGCAATGCAAGAGGAAATCGATTCTCTAAAGGAAAATAACGTTTACCAGCTAAAATCTTTACCTTAAATAAAAAACGACAGTGAGTTATAGATGTGTATACAAAATAAAAGAAAAATCCGACGGTTCCCTCAAATACAAGGCAAGATTCGTCACAAGGAGCTTTAACCAAACCAAAGGAATAGATTATACAAAAACTTTATCAGCCGACATCACATCAGTTAGCATACTAATGCAAATGGTTATACAGTACGATCTCATCGTACACGAAATGGATGTGAAAACAACGTATCTCCATAAAATGCCTCAATCGATTATGAAATTTACATGGACCATCCAGATGGATTTGAAGTGAAGTGGAAATCAGGTGAGAAACAAGTCTGTATGCTAAACAAATCCATATATAGCCTAAATGCTTATTGGGCAGAAACTGGAACCACACCTTGCATAACCGCCTCACCAAGAATAACAACAAATACAATGTGGCGTGGGCCGCCCATGTCTCCCTGGATTGGCAGTCTTTTCTTATTGAAACAGAATAATCAGAAACCCTCGTCAAACCCCATCTCCATGTAGACGACCAGGCCAAACTCTCGTTCTTTCAAAGTTGTTTTGGTTGACCAGAATAACTGTCGAACTTTTTGATGTGTTATGTGAACGGTAAGGCCTTACACGAACTCATATACTGGCGTACATCCCGAAGTGGGGCGCGTTCGGTTACACAGCCCAAAATAATCGGACAGAAACTGGAAGCAGACCTTGCATAACCGCCTCACCAAAACAACTTTACACAGAATCAAGTAAATCATTCCATCTACATACGTCACAATAATGAGGAAAGAATCATGATCATCTTATGTGTTGGTGATTTAATTATCGCTGCTGATGACACTGATTCACTAAACATCATCAAACATGTTGATGTCTGAGTTTAAAATGAAAGACTCGGGAAAACTCCGTCATTTCCTAGGGATAGTTTTCGATGTAGCTGAAGGTTATATACAGATAATCCAAGAAAAGTATGCGATAAAATACTAGAAATGTTCGATATGTCTGACTGTAAGCTATGTGAAGTTGGATTCAATCGACAGTAACTCTGATGACATAATCGACCCTAGAAAATATCGTGAAGTCATCGATAGTTTAATTTATTTGACAATCTGTACTCGGCTGGATCTAAGTTATATTTTCAGACACTTATCTTAACGGTTATCTAAACCATGTGAATAGCACTGGACGGCAGCCAAACATATATTGAGGTACATCTGGGCAGGAGCTGCTAGAAGCAGCTTATCCAGACTTCACAGAGTTCAAAATAGACTTCGTAGCTTAGTGAGGGTGCCCTTTTCTCTTCCTTGCAATCTCTTTCCCACAGAAGAGACGTTGCGAACCTGTCTCTGCTTTATCGTTATTTTCATGGCAGGTGCTCGTCTGAGCTTCAATCTATGGTCCCTCCTTTTCAAACTTTCATGAAAAACACTCGTCTAGCCAAAAAACACTATCAATAATTTCCCATACTTTTTATCCGTGCGTAAACCTAAATGTAGATTCCATGACCAAAGCTTCTTTCTTAGAACTGCACGCCTATAGAACTCTCTTCCGATTGCCTGCTTTCCAGCTAACTACAATCTGATTGTCTTCAAATCCAACGTAAAGAAGTTCTTGATGAACCGTCCCCCTAAGTAATCCAATTTACAAAATTCCCACTACTTATGTTTACTACGCTATAACCACATTGACTAATGTATACCCATTTACCCTTATCCTTGAGTGGCCCCGGGCCTTGGTAAGTGGTGATTCCTGTGTAAAGATAAACATAAAGGGTACTATGCAGTACCACCTATGCTATGCAAAAACGCATGACCAACTCCAGTTAATTGAACGCAGAGATGCCGATTGAGCATCAAACCAATGCGGCAGACAAAGTACGTTTGGATACTGTTTCAGTTTAAAAAAGGGTCACCTATTTCCTGAAAATCAACACGACAACCCAAGGTTACGTTATCTACATGCAAAGTTGAATATATACCACTATCAAAAACTACCCAAGAAGGTATCTACCTCACACGGATGCTCACAGAAATGGACCCAAATCGAAAATACGCCCCAATTAAAATATTTGAAGACAAAGTGCTATAGCGCTTTCCGGGGACCCTGTACACTGACAAAGGTGAAAACATATAGCCATAAAATACCACTTTATCGTGGGCGCCCTAAATAACAACAGCATAGAGGTAATTTATTGTCCCTACAAATATGCTTGGTGACATTATAACAAAACCCCTAACTCGAGTAAAACTAGAAAAATGTAAAGGACTTTCATCCCGACTTTAAATTAATTGACTGATATGATCCTCTTACATATTTTTTTTTTATAAATCTATAAAAATAAAGCAGTACATGCATGTGTGTGTGAATATCTAACAGATATTTAGATATATCTAACAGATATTTAGATATATCTAACAGATATTTAGATATATCTAAACTACTGGTCACACAACACTGAAATTTTCAGGAAATAATATTCATTAACCAAGGATGGTTTATAGCGAATATTTTTCTTTACATTCGTGAATAACGCGTACAAACATCGGCAAATTTACATGTAAACTGTACATCGAGCAGACACTTTTTGCGGGCATGCGCATGTGCACACTTAATACAGAACACAACATTAGGCTGCAACGCTAGATGTTTTGATTTAAATTCTAGCTGATAAACCAACTCATTTTTTTGTAATTGTATTAATAAAAAAGAATGAAATAATACGTACATTTTTAAATGTGTAAGCCTATATATATTTTATTTTACGATTTCAGATTTAGTTTATTTCATATATATTTTTAAGATGTAGGGGGTGGAAAATAACACACGGAATATGAGCCGTGCTGAAATAATAACATTTAGAAAGCCATTTTTAATATGGGGATGGGAAGGTATTTTTAAACTATTCTGTACTTCTCACCTAACAATTTGTTAAATAAGAAACTGACATACGGAATACAGAGTGTGCTGAAATAATAGCGTTATTATTTAGAAAGCCATTCTTAATTATGGGTAGGGTTGAGTATGTTTTTTTACCATTCTTTATTTCTCCTAAGAATTTAAAATAATTGTCTCAGTCATGAAGACCAAGTAACCAAGTTATTTTCACCAGGCATTATCTCCTCCTTAAAAACAAATGAGGGAAGGGGAGTTAAGGTTGCAGAAATGTGTCACCAGAACAGATACTACACTTTGATCAAAGCAAAATGTCCAAGTAAGCGTAATGTAGTTTCCTACGAGGCATTATCTCCACCTTAAAACAAAAAAAAACAAAGATATAAAATAATCGACACAGAATATATTTATGAAGGGGGTGGGTAGGCATGGAGTTAATCCTGGAAATGGCTGAAGCAGTTTACGATCTCAAAAACATTTTATTTTATATATATTTTAAAGGAAGGGGTGGAGATACGGAACCAAGCCCGGAAACGGCTGAAGCAGTTTATGATCTCACAATTACTTTATTTTACATATATTTATAAGAGAAAGAGAGGATATGAAGTCAGCCCCCAAAATGGCTGAGACTGTATAAGATCTCAATATTCCTTTATTCCATATTTATTTTTAAGAAAAAAGGGGGTGGGGTGATACAAAGTCAGTCCCGGAAAGGCTGAAGTAGTTTACGATCTCAAATTTTCTTTATTTCATATCTATTTTTAAGTGATGGGGTGATATAGAAGCAGTCCTGGAAATGGTTGAAGCAATTTACGATTTCATTCTTCCTTTATTTCATACATATTTTTAAAGGGGGGGGACTGACATTCAGAATACAGACCGTGCTGAAATAATAGCGTTATTCAGAATGCCATTATTAATATGGAGAATGTATGTTTGGAACTTTTCTGTAGTTTCACCTAACAATTTAAAAAATGAAAAATAGCACACAGGATAGGAACGTGCTGTTATTATTTAGAAAACGATTCTAATATGGAGAAAGGAAGGTATTTTTGTAAAATATTCTGTACTTTCACCTAACAATTTTATACATAAAAAACTGACATACAGAGTAAGGACCGTGTTAAAATATTAAGGCTATTAAGAAAGCCAATCTTAATATAAGGAGGGGAGGTTTTTAAAACTATTTTGTACTTTCACCAAACAATTTATTAAATAAGAAACTGACGATAAGTTGTTATGTAGAAAATTATTTAAATATGGCGAAGGGAGGGTATGTTTGAACTATTCTGTAATTACACCCGGCAATACAATAAATAAAAAAAAAACTGACATACGAAATACGGACCGTGCTGAAATGATAACGTTATTTAGAAAGCCATTTTTAATATGCAGAGGGTAGGGCATGTTTTAACTATTCTTAACTTTGTTATTGCTGTTGATTTTAGTTTCCTCCCCACAAGTTGTAAACAAATTCAGATTTTAATAAGGAGGAAATCCAACTCCCCAAAAAGGGAAATTCATGATAGGAACAAAAATAAAGTCATAAAGAACTTCTCCACTAACTCAGAACAAAATTAAAGCACAGCATCAGAACACACTTTGATCTTAGCCCCCCCCCCCCAAAAAAAGTAACCAAGTAGTTTTCTACTAGGCATTATCTCCTCCTTAAGTTAAGCAACATTAAGCTTGGTCATTATCAGATGGGTGACTACTTTGGAATACCAAATGCATTATGTAGATCACCAAAGTTAAGCAACATTGATCTTGGTCATTATCAAATGGGTGACTACTTGGGAATACCAAACAATTTATATAGAAAACAAAGTTAAGCAATATTGAGCTTGCTCATCATCAGATGGGTGACTACTTTGGAATACCAAATCCTTTATGCAGATCACCAAAGTTAAGCAAGATTAGGCTTGGTCATCATCAGATGGGTTACTACTTGGAACTGCTAAATGCTTTATGTAAGTCACCAAAGTTAAGCAACATTGAGCATGGTCATTACCAAATGGGTGACTACTTCAGAATATAAAATGCATTATGTAGATCATCAAAGTTAGGTACCATGGAGATTGATCATTATCAGATGGGTAACTACTTGGAAATACCAAATGTATTTTGTATATCATCAAAGTTAAGCAACATTGAGCTTGGTCATTATCAGATGGATAACTACTTGGAAATACCAAATGCTTTATGGAGATCATCAAATAAAGCAACATTGAGTTTGGTAATTATCAGATGGGTTACTACAGGGGAATATAAAAAGCAATATGTAGATCATAAAAGTTAAGCAATATTTATCTTGGCCATTATCAAATAGGAATACCAAATGCTTTATGAAGATCATAAAAGTTTAGCAACATTGAGCTTGGTCATTATCAGATGGGTGACTACTTGATAATACCAAATGTTTAAGTAGCTCACCAAAGTTAAGCAACATTGAGCTTGGTCATTATCAGATGGATAACTACTTGGAAATACCAAATGCTTTATGGAGATCATCAAATAAAGCAACATTGAGCTTGGTAATTATCAGATGGGTTACTACAGGGGAATATAAAAAGCAATATGTAGATCATAAAAGTTAAGCAATATTTATCTTGGCCATTATCAAATAGGAATACCAAATGCTTTATGTAGCTCACCAAAGTTAAGCACCATTGAGCTTGGTCATTATCAGAAGGGTGACTACTTGAGAACACCATATACTTTATGTAGATCACCAAAATCAAGCAACATTGAGCTTGGTCATTATCAGATGAGTGACTACTTGGAAATACCAAATGCCTTATGTAGATCACCAAAATCAAGCAACATTGAACTTGGTCATTATCAGATGCGTGACAACTTGGGAATTCCAAATCTTTTATATATATAACTGTTGTGTTTGTATCAATAACAACACGAACGCAGAAAGTAAAGGTCAAACAAATATATTAAGACGAAAAGATAATACATATTTACAAAGGTGCAGTTGTACTGCAGTTGGAAGATTGTCCGACAGAGGGCGTGTTAAAGTCTTTCATGGAGCAACCGGCACATGCGTCTTGCCTATCTGGCGTTCGAACACAGCTCCCCGGTCTTGCTGACTTAATACCTTTATCTATATCTTTTCACCCACATATACTAATTAGTGGGCATCTCCACAACAATAACAAATGTTAAGCAACATTGAGATTGCTCATTATCAGGGGGGGGGCATAAAAAGTCAGTTTTTACATATTTTACAAGTGGTGTCTGGGATATGGAGTCAATCCCGGAAACAGCTGAAACATTTTACAGGTTGAACATTAATTTTTTCCATATATATTTTTAACAGTGGGGTTCAGGGTATGGAGTCAGTCCCGGAAATGACTGAAACAGTTTAAGATTTAAACATTATTTTATGCATATTATTAAGAGTGTTGTGGGGATATGTAGTCAGTCTAGAAAATTGCTGAAGCAGTTTGCACTTAAAACATTACTTTATTACATGTATATTTTTAACAGTAGGGTGGGGTATATGAAGTCTGTTCCGGAAATGGTTGGAATAGTTTACGATTTAAACATTACTTTATGCCATATATGTTTTTAACAGATAAGGTTCGAATTATTTTATGTCATGTATACTTTTAACAGTGGGGTGCGGGGATATGAAGTCATTCCCCGAAATGGCTGAAAAAGTTTACGAGTTAAATATTACTATATTACATGTATATTTTTGACAGTGGGGTGGTGGAAATATATGTTAGCAGAAGGCAAGGCGTCGCCTGAAATTGAATGAGATAGGTGGAAATATATACTAGCAAAAGACCCTGGTGTCGCTCAGGATTGAATGAGATATGTGGAAATATACATTAGCGGAAGACCCGGTGTCGCCTGGGAGTGAATGAAACAGATTGAAATATATACTGGTGGAAGGCCTGGCGTTGCCAAGATTGAATATGAGAGATGAAGACATCACTCCAAACAAGGTATTAAGCCACTTTAAATGTCTTATGTGAATAGCACCATACAATGCATGAAGCAACTTAAAATATCTTGTGGAAATCACTCCAAACAAGGCATGAACCCACTAGAAATTTTTTTATGGAAATCGCTCCAGACAAGGCATTAAGCCACTAGAAATGTCTTATGTGAAGGTGAAATGGGCAAGTTTCTGTTGGGGGTCATTCATATTTTTCTGAATTTTCAATGACGTCTTTTTTCCAAAAAAATTTGTTGTCGGTAGTGGTGAAAGAAAATGAAACACAGTTATGTGGAATTTAATAATGAAGCAAGGGTTGTCTAATTACTTAACTGTGTCAATGTATTTATGCATTAATTTGAAAATCCTGATGAGACATCTTCCAAAAATGATATCATTTTTCTTACAATTATAGTTCCCATAGTGTGGAAGGAAAGAAATCCAGTAATTTTGAAATTTATGTTGAAGCAAGAGTTGCCTAATTATTAACCAAGACAATGTATTTATGCATTAATTTGGAAATGCTAATGATCCATCTTCTAAAAATGATTTCAATTTTCTTAAAATTACGGTAGCCTTGATGGGAAGAAAAATTATTGCGTATATGTTGTACAATACCTGTCGAGAGTACGTGAAATTGTTTCATATATGTATTTAAATTACCTGTCCGAGGGTAGGTAAAATTATTTTAAATATGTGTTGTACATTACCTGTTCTCACAAAGGTAAAATTATTTCATATACGTTCTGTAGATTACCTTTCCTATGGAAGGTACAATTATTTAATACATGTGTAATACCCGTCCTAGGGTAAGTAAAATATTATTTTGCTCGAAATAGCAAATAATACAAATAACATTACAAATTCCTCTCTCCTAAGAATATCAAATATCTTCAAAATAAACTTCAATTTTCTCATTATTTATACTTCCGAGCAGCGCCGGGTAGCTCTCCTAGTATAATAATAAAAAAAAGAAAAACACAATAACATTCTAAAGTCAAGGGGGAGTATTGGAAGTCCGATAACTCTTGTCTTTTTTATTATCTCCCTTATTGTTTGTAAATATTCCATAATCCCTTGCTTGTGTTCAATAGAATGTCTCCTCTGTACCCGTTCAAACCTGTCGTATATTTCCTCTTTTGAATTTCTATTTATTCCTAATCTTTTTCACCGACAATGCAATCCAATACATTAAATAATTCATGTTTGAATGTTGACAATTTATTCAACAAAATTTTGTATTTGCAGATAATCAGTGTTGATGCCAACTTAAATGCTGAAAACATTGAAGATTTTAATTTCACATGTTCCTCTGGTAAGACTCTATTTTATAATCGAGCATTTTTTGCCTGTTTTTTTCTTCTCCTTGCTTTTGTTCACTTATAAGACCACAACAAAAGATTTTTCATAGTTTATGTAGGAAAGAAACATTGTTTTGGTAGCATTAAATATGACCATCTATTTTATCTCCATTCTACCACAGTTTGGGGGTTCATTTACCAATTATTCAACCATTGCCTTGCTTATGTAAGCATTCGATCTGTGTGCGTGTGTTTGGCACATAGGTTCCAAACGGTACCAAATTGACAAAAATTATTCCTAGGGAGGTAAAAATGTTTTATTATACACAACAAACTGGAAAAGTAGTAAAGAAACAAATATATAACAAATAAATGTTACCAAAAGCACGATAAGTTACTCTCCTAGGTAGATAAGTTTTTTTGTGTTTTAGAATATTTTAAAATGGTTCTAAATTTTTAAGATGAAGATTAATCGCATTATTTGGATTCTTCACACTACTGGTTTCATCTTTAGTTTTATTTGCACAACGTTTTGATCGTTGTAACCTCCGGCCCTCTTCAGTTGTATATTGTCAAACTTATCAATCTTTCTGTTAAACTTGGGGATTTTTATGCCAAACTCGGATTCTGCATGGAATTTCAAACGGAACCGTTTATTCAATCCATGATGTAACATATCTTGTTCTGTCAATCATGACTGTGTTAGAAGTCATTTGCAATTATATTTTTGAGTGTCGTCTGCACTGAGGGTTGAAATTCAATCGCCCAGAATGTAACTTTTACAACTGAATTTTACCAAATGCTCTAACCACTGTGTCAGGAGTTCGCATGCTACCCCCATGTATTAAATAAAGGGTTCTCTTCGAAATTCTCTTCGGATTCCTGACTTCAATATTTAGATTCCTGAGTTTGACAAGATGCACCTGAAGATCGACCGAAACTTTGTGCAAATAACACTCAAGATGAGAACAGAAAGTCAAAGAATCTAAATAATGCAGATTATTTTAAAGTGTTTATTTACTTCGAAACACAAGTAATGCTGAGTTGCTAATATAGAATAACCACAAGATGGCGAAAATACGGCTTCATTTTTGGAGTTAAAGTGACATTTATTTAATGGATTTCTTTTGGTATTTATTTTTGAGTTTTGAGTGTCTCTATTCGATTGCTATGAAATGCGTACTTCTTCGACATTTAGGCCTATTTTTGTCATTTCCATATATACCATATCTTTTTAATTCTTCCTTAATCTTATAAGAGCCATTCCTGTAAACATATTCAACGCTGCATGTTTGGGTGGGTGCATCCATGATTGACACAAGGGCCAATGTTGAAATAAAGCACCGAAATTGGAAAAAAAAAACAACAAGCAAACGATCACAGTTGTGCAGTGAACACATGTTTACAATCCGTCATCTCCATATAGTCCGATATGATTATTATCATATATATTTGTAAGGATATATGAATTATATGGACTGATAAAATCTCATACTTCTGCAGACTCAAAATAATCGTAGCCTTTATTCATTCATCAATATTGGTTTTGTAAATTTTTTCATGTTATATAGATTTCATCCTTAAATACATTATTGTGCACCCTTACGAATTCTAGAGCAAAATTCTTTGATGGATAAAAATCTACTACGTAAAATTGTAAGAAAGTACATTTCCTTCAATGAAAAATGAGATATTCCAAATCATCTGCAGACAATTCCTCTAGTCTAAAGCTGTTATACTGCTTGTTTATGACTGATGCAAACATTAAATAATTTTTGTCGTCTTACTTAGTCAAATTAAAACATTTCCAGCTTCTGTGGAACAGCAAAATATTTGGGCTGAAAAGTTCTGGGTTTCCGCACACTCCAGATCAGTGCTTTTATTTAGGTAAAATGTAATTAACAGATCTGCTGGGTTCAGTAGTTCTTAACATTTTTTTTTGCATCAGGCTAGCCTTCGCAATTAATGTTGAAAAGGTCTTCATGCCTTCTAAAGAAAGTATCGGAAGTTTTTTTTTCACCGAGAAGGTCCATAGTGTTTTGCAAAAATCTGTTTTGTTGTTAATAGGTGGTTTATTCTATAGGTTTCTGAGAAGTAAGTTATGTATTTCTATAGTCATTCTTCCATTTTTTTTTGTTGTTGCTCCTGTTGATGCTGTTCCATTTTTTTCTTGTTGGATCAACTTTTATTCAACTTTCTGTTGTTGTTTAATCAGTTGTTTTTGTTCTAGTTGTTGGAACAACCCTTTTTTGTTGTCTGCTGGTAGTTCATATGGGCTTTCATTATCTGAACAGTAATAGTCTTGAAATCCTCCATCTGTATATATTTTTTATTTTTTACAAGAACGAAATGTATTATTCGGAAAAACTATTGTCTTTATTTTCGAATAACAACTGTAATATTACGAATTACAAATTAATGTTGTACGTTGAACTCAAGAGTGTTATATACATAAATGAGTTTGTGTTTATCAAAATTATACCTCGGGTGTGTTATCAATTTTTAGCCGTATCAAACGAAAAGTTATTTTTGTTTTCAATGAATATAAATGACACTTTTTACAATTACAAATATGGCTTGCTTATTTTTCAATCATCAAAATACAAGTGACAATCAACACATCAGAACATGGTGAGGGTCAGGTGGAGAAGAGTGGTTTGCAGAAATCTCTCGCCTGCCCAAAGTCTCTCTGCTTTGACTATGTCGCTTGTCCTTTTTTATCGTCAAATGACCTCATAATCTTTTTTTGCCCAGCCTTTGTTTATTATTATTGTTTAAAGTAGGCTGGTTTTGTTCTGACCAACTTTTCCATAATATCAGTCAGACTTTTCTCCGGCAATAGACATCATTTTGATACAATTCTCCGGTGGTATTCCTGCTGACCCAGACATGATCACCCTTTCATGATGTCGGTCAGCTTTTTCTCGGGATTATGACATCATCGTGGCCTGGTGGTCTCAGGCTCACCTTGCTCTTTCTAACAAAGAGGAGAAAAATAACTATTTGATGAGAGAAAATCTTACTTGTGGATTTTTCTTCTGTGTTTATTATCGAAATATTTTTCAAGTACAATTTTGAGAACATTTATTGAAGGAGTTATGTGAGGTAGTTTCGTATTACCAGTTAAAAGACGATCTTGTTAATTAAGTATGTAACTCTATTGTCAGATAGTTTCAGTAAACCTACTGGTGTATGTTTAGCCTTTTCCTTTTTGTTCGAAAATGGGCTTGTTCGCGTGGCAATGCTATGTTGTAGGCATCCTTTTAGTTAATTAGAGTTCCTTGTCGCCAGATTTGTTTTGGCATAGAAAAGTCACTAAGGAAAACTCTGACACAGAAAGCTAAGTTTACAAAAAGTATTTGTCTTTATAATAAGACAGAATACATAGAGAACAAATGTTATAGTATTTGACCCTCGTGAGTAGAGTTCATATATTGTGTATAAATGAGTCCCCAGAATAATGGGCCAAAATAATAAAAGGAAACGTTACTCTGACAAGTAAGAACTAATAATTTATCTGCTCTATTTTTGTTACTTATCACCATCTTAGATTTATTTTTGGTTATAATCTTTGTATTTATTTTAATTTTAATTTTATTGGATTTTTTTTATTTTTATTTTATTACTTATACTTTTATTTTATGCCTACTGTTAGTTGTCATCTCGCTTCTTTGATTTAATAATTTTTAGCATCTTTAAAATTAAATTTTTCTCATTTTTGCTGAAGTATGATTTACACGGATTATCTACATATTTGCATTTCCTGGCTCATCTTCATATTTTCCACTCGACTATAGGCGACTGTCTGCTTTCTTTAAGCTCACAGTAAGAATTTGATTAGTATACGAAAATCTGTTTGTTCTTTTTTGGTGTTTTTCTCCATTATTAATTTATTACTATTTATTTTTCTTCTTCATGATTACCACATTATAATACCCACAATTTTTCTTTATGTATTCATATAATTATTACTCCGTAGATAAATTATTATTATTTTCCTTTTTTATTGTATCTTTTTAGGTTTTAGTCCCAAAAACGGCAACTGTTACCTTTTTGTAAATGAACCCGCGAACTACAAAGTTGCTGCCAGTATTTGTAAAAGGTAAGCTAGAAAAGAAAGAAAAAGAATGCAACTGCAACAGAAACGTGAAATTGAGACAATGAGGGCTATATTTAGTTTGATTTAGCTTAATGCAAATTTAAGTAAATTTGTGTGTGTGTTTAAACATAAACAATAAACAGTTCTTTTAAGTGGACTGTTATCTCCAATTCAAATATGCAAGCAGTAATAGTGATAACTTCAATATGCAAATCGTACAGTTAAAGGTGGGTTTCTTCGTTGCTGCCACTTCTTGCCAGTAATTCCTCCTTGGATTGCAGTAGACACTGAAATGGAGGATCTTCGAATATTGGGTGGCATGCGCATCAACACAAAGACAAACTTTTGCCAAAACAAAACCTAGTTGCCAAGCAAACAACTCTGTCTATAAGCCAAAACTCTCTCTGCCCCGATTCGATCCTTACTTAAATATCAAATAATTCTTTTGTTCTCAAAAATTGATGTCTTTCAATACTAGACAATTATGTCATTCTTTGATGTTTGAGATCATTCAGTGTATTGTTGTTATTCTTTGTACATTGCTTTTGCCATCAAATTCTAAATTTCTTAGCATTTAATATGTAAGTCGCATATTTACCTAGTTAACCTGGCTCTTTCGCTATTGTAGGGCCCCAATTTGTTACATTGTAATTTTGATTTTAACTTCCATAAGGTGACATAAAAGTGGTGCAAACGTATGTTGTCGAGGGAATTAATTTTTCACTTCTAATGTAGGTGCACCACAAAATTTGTACCTCCTTTTATTTCTTTATGTTAAATATTGGGTGAGGAAACGCACTAGTATGTAAGACGGTTAGTCAAAAATACAAAATGAAAATTCAAATTTATTCTAAATGTTCTGAATGTACAGAAATAGGCAAATACATAAATAAAATAAAATTAAAAAATAAGCAATGAACAGTTATAAAATACACGCAATAGAGGAAAAAATTAAACCTTTAAATATTAATATAAATTTACCGATGCGAATATTAAACGCTTCCATTCATTCATTTTTTTTTGTTTCAATCTAAAAATTTGAGCATTGTTTTCTTATCACATATTTTATTCGTTCTTTTTCAGGTATTTCTTTTCATTTTTGTGGAAAGTTAGAATTTGAACCTTTTTTATCGATGTTATGTGAAATAAGCTTAATCGTTATTTACATGCAAGCTGCTCGACTGAGTTCTAATCTCCCGTTCCTTGTCTTCTACCACCACTGCAAATAATTTTTTTTCTTCCTCTAAACGGAATTTACATGAACGGAGTTTCTTTCTAAGAACTTCCTTTCATTGAAACACATTACCACAGAACTGCTTCCTAGCAGATTACAATATGATCGTCTTTAAATCTAATGTCCACATATAGTTGTTGAGTCGCTATGTTAAATAATAAAAATCTTTCCATTTCACTTACCGTTTCCAATCCTCTCACCGTATTATTCATAATCCAACTGGTAAGTTCATTACTCGTAATCCTTGAGCGAATTTTGTCTTTGATAAGTTGTGACTACTAATTAAAAAAGCAGCATGATACATTATATATTATCGAAAATGATTTCCAATTTTAACTATTACGCATTAACTAAGGAATTGGGCAAGAAAGAAGATAAGCCACCACTCCCAATAACATATATATATATATATATATATATATATATATATATACAAAAGACATTTATTATTATTATTATTATTATTATTATTATTATTATTATTATTATTATTATTATTATTATACAGCAGGCATTAGGAACACGATTGTTCAAAAAAAGTTGTTCTAGGAGAGGAAGTTGCTGCAGAATGCCGGATTTGTGGTAAGACCTCAGTCAATTTCGCACCTTGCAGCAGGGTGTAGCGGACTGGCCCAGAGAGAGTACCGCAAAAGATACGATCGCATGGGACTCCGGATATATTGGGAGGTGTGTAAGAGAGTTAGAGTGAAGTGGGCTGGAAAATGGTTTGAGGAGGTGCTTCATGAAGTGAGAAAAAGTGAGGATGGCAGGGTAGAGGTATGGTGGGACAAAAGTGTCATAACGACCAAGCAATTGGAACATAATCGTCAAGATTTGGTCGTCATTGACAAAGTCTAAAAAAAAACTGGCAGATTGTAGACTTTTCAGTTCCCTGGGACAGGAATGTGAGAGAGAAGGAGAATGAGAAGTGGAGCAATTATGCTCCATTGGCCTTGGAGATAAGGCGTATACACGGGGTTAAAACACAAATAATCCTGGTCGTAGTTGATACACAAGGAGTAGTATCAAGTCGTTTGGAAGGACAATTGAAAAAACTACAAATCCCCGGTGTTTTAGGCGGCCTTAAGACCTCTGCAATTGTAGGTACCACCGACACCCTTAGGAAAACCCTTAATCTTTGAAGCTCCTGGTTTGAAGCCGGGATTAAGAGAAATTCTCGGGAAATTAATCCTACCCCTTTCCAGAGAGACGTTGATAAACGAAATCAGAATTATTATTATTATTATTATTATTATTATTATTATTATTATTATTATTATTATTATTATTATTATTTAAATGAATACATACTTATTATTTAAATGATACACAATTGGGGTGGACCCGTCTTTCAGACTAAGGCTAAAGTCAAACTCTCTATTTCAAGTTATTTTTACTTGGCATAATAGACGTACCATATTTTTCATGTATTGTTTATGTACGTGCGATATTAGTCGCAATGTTTACTAATTCGTATGTTGATTTTGAAAGAATTTAGAAAGGGTCGCTGGATTGAACTTATTTCCCCCTTATTATTTGCATATATTTATGTAGTGAAAATTGTTTTTTGCATATATTTATGTAGTGAAAATTGTTTGAATAAAATTCATTCATTAGTTAGTTAGTTAGTAGATGGAATTAATAATTTTATAATTTACATAAAAATTAATAATTTTATTATATCATAATTAGGATCATTTAATTCTTTCTAAATCAACAATAAACAACAACATATGCAAATAATAAATAAAATATTTATCAATATTCAAATTTTATTTTTAGCTGCAATATTTTAAGTCTAAAAAATTCTTATTTTTTACTTTACTAGAATATCTTGTTCTTTACTTTTCCAGGTTGAATTTCTTGTCCTTTACTTTTCCAGGTTTAATAAAATCTTAAGAATATTACTTTTCATGCGCGCATTTTTACATATAATCCATGATTTTTCCAGGCATTGCTATTGTAATAATATATAAATTTATAATATTGATTAATGATTGTCAAAAAAATTAGCTCTCAAACACACATTTATGCAATATTTATCATTCAATCACAGTAGTTCCGAGCCAGGGTCTCTACCGAGACTGAGGTTCATGAATTCGTGATCTGTATAGAGCATAATCTAACAAAAAAGATGGCACTCGGTGTCTTTTTAGATATCATTGGAGCTTTTGACAACATACCCTTCAGTAGTATGTTCAAGTCGCTACGAGAACTCAATGTGCCACCAGTACTCATCCGATGGATTGAGTATATGGTGAGGCACAGAACAGTTCAAGTAGGACTACTGAGGGCAACTGTTAAAAGGGAAGTAGTTAAATGAAACCCCCAAAGTGTGATTTTATCACCTTTACTATGGAACTGTATGCT
Organism: Euprymna scolopes; assembly: GCF_053919585.1. Classification (NCBI taxonomy): domain Eukaryota; kingdom Metazoa; phylum Mollusca; class Cephalopoda; order Sepiida; family Sepiolidae; genus Euprymna; species Euprymna scolopes. Next base: position 27,831,093 of record NC_136522.1, read on the forward strand.
GAATCCTCTTTTAAAGGAGTTTAAAAATAGGAATATTTATGCCCAGGCTGCTGCTGATGACATCGCAGTGCTGGTCGCGGGTTCAAAAGCATCATTGGTCAAACGCATTGCCAAAATGGGACTACAGTGTTCATCAAATGTGATAACGAAAAATTTGAGTTCATTCAAAGAATATGTATATCATAGAATTCACTAATATTTTTAATCGATAAATTCACCATTTTTTGCTATAAAATCATAAGGAGAGTTAAAAAAAAAATTAGTTATTAAAAAAAAAGTTCGGTTTTTTAATTATAAAAAAAACGATACACGGGATTGAACCTAAAATCTGTCCACCAACCCCCGGTACTCTAACCGTTACGCTAACATGTCATATTGGCAAAATCGCAGTAAAAAATATTTATATACAAAAAAAGTTATGCAAAATAAAAAAAAGCGTTAGTCACTTATGTACTTACTCTCCTGTTTGTGAACCCACATATTTTGTTGTAACTTTTTTTCTACTGAACCAATTTTCGAAATATTTTTTTCAAAATGTAGCTAATGAGGTGTTCTATCCAACTATATAAGGTGTTTGAAATTTGGTCGCGAACGGAATTAGTGGTGGGGGTTTGAATGTGTCTCGATTCATTCAATTTCGGACTTAAGCATATATTCAACCACTACCGTGGTTGAATGATTATATATATATATATATATATATATATATATATATATATATATATATATATATATATATATATATATATACTCAATAGTCAAAACAATGAAAACAATATGCTGTTGTCACAACCCTAGAGATAACAAACCGCAAAGTAAAGAACCAGTTTTTTCTAGTTTTATACGATTTAATTTTTACACTTCCTTTTTCTTATCATCGATGATAAAAGATTTCTTTCCATCTGTAAGATATGTTTGGCACTTCTGCATTACACGGACATTGTTAGGGGGCGATTACTCTAATTTTTTCTTGGCCAAATGGCACGGCAAATAAATAATAAATAAGAATTTTTTCCGAACACAAAAATATTTGAAAAAACAAAACATTTATTATATAAAAAAGTAGCAATAAAAACATTTATTGAATAGTTTGCATTGAAAAATATAATTTTAATAAAACAAATTTTGAATTTTATACAACATTGGATTTTTTTCTTCCGTAAAGTAAAATTGGATCTTTTCCAAAAAAATTTAGTAATTTAAATGAAACATTTTTCGAATTAAAGCAACATTGGATTTTTTTTTAATCCAAAACATATCTTGAATAAAAGTAAAAATGTCACTGCAACAAAATATAGTTTTAATTTTTTTGTTGCATCTGTTAAAGGATCAACAAAGTTATATATATGATAGTTTTAATTTTTAAATTAATAAACAGTTTGAAAGAAATGAAATGAATAAACTTAGTCGACTTATTGTCACTTTTGAATCAGGTGGAAAATTTATAGACCGAGAAGCGCCACCTGGCGACAGTTTAGTGTAACGCACCAAAAATAATAGTGTGCATAGCAGAAGTGCCATATGTTTTGTAGAATTTATGTTTCGTTAAATTAAGAAAAAGCAAAAATTAATGACATATTTTGCTGTAAACAAAGCGTTTTCCGTTTCTGAATTATTGAGATGAGAATTAACAATGTGTATTATTTTGATTCATTGGACAACTGCTATCATCTTGAATTTTATTTTCATAACATTTCGCTAATTTGAATCTAATTTTAATAAAATTTCGACTCGTCTTGTATTTTATTCTTCCATTTTAGCTCATCTTGTATTTTTTTCTCAAAACATTTTATTCTCATCTTAAATTTGATTCTCGCAATATTTCGGCTCCAGTTGAAACTTAATCTCACAACATTTCTGCTAATTTTGAATCTTAAACTCGGAACATTTCGGTCTATCATCCATCACTTGGTAGAAGTCATATGTACCTATTTACTATGTCTCCCCACGGGACAGAGTTTTTTAGTAAAGTCTTTATCCACTACGTCACGAGTCCTTCAACAGAAAAATTTTCAAATAATACAAATAATCAATTCTCATTTAAAATATTCACAAACGTAATGACTACATTTTGTTTTTTGTTTTTTTAGCTATAGCTATATATAACCAACTCATCTTGTATTTTTTTCTCAAAACATTTTATTCTCATCTTAAATTTGATTCTCGCAATATTTCGGCTCCAGTTGAAACTTCGTCTCACAACATTTCTGCTAATTTTGAATCTTAAACTCAGAACATTTCGTTCTATCATCCATCACTTGGTAGAAGTCTTATGTAATTCACAATTGTATTTTGAGTGTCGCCTGCACTGAGGATTGAACCTTCAACCTCTACAAAAGTGTAACTTCTACAACTGAATTTTAGTAAAGTCTTTATCCACTACGCCACAAGTCCTTCAACAGAAAAATTTTCAAATAATACAAATAATCAATTCTCATTTAAAATATTCAGAAACGTAATGATTACATTTTGTTTTTTGTTTTTGTTTTAGCTATGGAAGCAAATTGGCCAATCCGAAGGATTACGGAGAATTTGATTACTTGAAGACACTTGCAAATAATACATTCCTGAATGAAAGCAAATTCTGGATTGGTAAGTGGCGGATAATTTGACCATTTTGTCGATCATTCTTGAAATGAATAAAAACTGTGTCCACACATCACTAAAAGAAGCTCTATCCGATCATCAGTCTGCCAAGCTTTTTTTTTTTTTTAAATATTTGTTTACTCAAACTCAAACATATTGCAACTGAGACATAATGGTTAAGGGCCAGATTAATAGGGGCATTCTAAGTGGGTAGTTGTGCAGCAAGATATTTGTTAATTTTTTACATGTTGGTATAGTCGAGGAAACAGGAAGAGTATTCCAAAAGGAAACGGTTTGAGGAAAGAAGTTATTAAAGTAGAAAGTTTTCTTGCCTCTGGGGATCTATACACTGAAGGGGCGGGATTTTGCTGTTTGTTGGGTTGGTCGAGTGGATTTACAATTAAGTAATATTCCGTTTATGTACTTGTAAAACAAGCACAAGGATGCAATATTGCTACGATGGGATAGGGGTTGGAGCTTGCTAGACAGTATGGGACCTATTGGAGAGCTTAGTGATTGGAGCACCACTTCAGATATAGCAGCAATAATCCATGCATGGGAGAATAGGTTATTTATAGAGATATAGGATAATGACAGATGTGAGAACTTTTCTATCATGGTAAAAAGAGCTAACCTTTTTTTGCAGCAAATTTGGCAGTATCTCCTACTTATTTACTCCAATTCATGTTGCCTGTGAATGTTAGGTTAAGAAATTTAAATATTGGGCGCTTAGGAAGGATGCTACAAGCCATAGCAATAATTGTTTGGAAATGCTTGTAATAATTGTTAAAGAGAAGAACTTTGTCTTGGTATCAATGAACGTGGCTACCATTCTATTACAGACTGTAAATAATTTTGTAAATGTAGTTCGGCTATTATCTTTGATATATGTGTGTTCAATTTTTCCACATCTTAACAATATAGCATAGGGTCATCATCAAATCTTAGACACGATTGCATTAAGATGATCGTTTATGAAGATCAAGAATAAGGGTTCAAGTATCGACCCTTAGGTCACACCTGCCTTAATGTGTTCTTTAGATGAACAACCTGGGTCTTTTTTTTAGCTAAGAAGAATCTAATGTTATTAATTATTTGTCCAATAATATCGTACAAATTAATTTTTTCTGGGAAGACCTTCATACCAGATTATATCAAAGGCCCTGGCTATATCAAATGCTATTATTCTAGCGCTATCTGCCTTATCCAGTATATGGTATATCCGTTCAAAGGTGGTAGTAAGATATCTGCGGTTGGATTTTTACCATAAGAAGACAATTTTTTCAGTCATTAAATTGCTACAATGTTCTGCTACGAAATGAATATTATGAATCATCGCTGTTGTTTATCCATTCGCGACAAACCAGTTTCAAACTATGAACATAAAAAAAAATCAATATGACAATATAAAAAAAAAGCAAAAAAAAAACTTTTATACTTCCGTTTGTCGATAAAATTATTTAAATTTTATTTTGAATTTACAGGTTATTCAAAGGGAGAAGACAATGACTGTTATGGATACTGGGACAATTTTCAACCAGATTGGTCGGAAGAAAATTGTGTGGTCATGAAGACAGATGATGGTTTATATGTGGTGGATAATTGTAACTCGCTATATCCTTTTGTTTGCCAAAGAGAAGCTTGCATTGGTAAGTATTATAATAATAATAATAATAATAATAATAATAATAATAATAATAATAATAATAATAATAATAAAAGTGGGAAGAGAAACAACTACATGGAAGAATGACAAAAGATGAAAACAACGAAAACATTGGACATGGATGTAAAAAGGACACATAAGCCAAGAAACTGAATCCCTAATAACTGCAGCACAAGACAACTTGATAAGAACCAACCACATCAAAGCAAAGATCGACAAAACAAAACAGAAAACAGCAAATGCAGACTCTTTGGACAAAGTGACGAGACGATTAACTACATAATAAGTGAATGCAGTAAACTTGCCCAAAAGGAATACAAAAACAGACACGACCAAGTGGGAAGAGTAGTACACTGGGAAATATGCAAACAATTGCATCTCACACACACAGATAAGTGGTACAAACATAAGCCAGCAACTATTTGAAAACGAGAATCACAAAGTCTTATGGGACATGGACATACAAACTGATAAACCCATCCAAGCAAGAAGACTGGATGTCGTAATAGTTAATAAGAAAGAAAAATCCTGTCAAATCGTAGACTTTGCTGTTCCAGCTGACCATAGGGTGAATATCAAAGAAAAGGAGAAACGGAACAAATAAACAGAGCTAATCAGAGAACTGAAAGGGATATGGAAGATGAATAAAATCAAAATAATACCTATAATAGTAGGAGCACTGGGAACAATTCCCCAAAACTTTGAAAAAAGAATGGGAGAAATTGGAATCAAAGGAATGACTGGAAAAATACAACGAACAACAATCATGAAAACAGCTGAAATATTAAGAAAAACTCTTGAATGTGGAAACTAACACACAGGAGCAACAAGTGCATGCCAGACAAACTGCTGCAAAGGCAAAACATGGAACCAAGAACACTGAAACCGCATACCTATAAGTTCTCTAACTCAACCATACCCCCATTGCCCCCCTCCCCGAAAGAGCGAGACCAAATAACCAAGTAGAGTCAAGGAGGAAGGAAAGACCGATGAACTGACCAGACCTCAGCCGAATAAGTGCGAAGAGAACTGGGACCTTGAGGAGGCTTAGTGCCACTCAAATCCCAGCAAAGACAAATAGCTGCTGCCAACGAGAAATCAATGGCAAGCAGCTGTTGCGATAATGCAAATTTATTTGCAAATGTTATCGAAAGCGGTGGAGAGTACTGGGGAGACTTGTGTCACTCAGCTTCCAGGGAACACCACAGGCTGTTTTCAGGGAAAGATCTCTGAAGATCTGTGTAAAAGCTCCTTGTGAGCCAATAATAATAATAATAATGATAATATTGTTGGCACTTGTTAGTCTAGAAGACTATAGGGTTGCGCCTGTAGAGGTGATTGAGCACCATCTTCTGTGGTTGAATAAGCCTTTCTTTGATTTACATTGTCGGTTAAAGACATCGAAGGTCAAGATTGGTGCGTCGTGTTCATGTTCTGTTGAATTTTGTTGATTGGCCTTCCTGAATAGTTTTTTGGTCTCCACCTGTTCTGTGATGGACCTTTCGCTAGTGGTCAGCCCTTTGGTTACCATTTTTCTCCAGATTTTGCAGACTTTAGCTTTGGGCACCCAGCTGATAGGGTTAATATCACATGCTTTCATGTTGCATCTGCATACGTCAACTTAGTAAGGACAACCAATTTTCTTTTTGCCAGTAGTGAGTTCAACACAGAAAATGACTTTTGAGATTCTCCCATTGTCCATGTGGTACACATTGCCTATCCATTGTAGGCGTCTTTGGCGAAGGAAAGGGAACATGAAGGGATACCATCCCTTGTGAGCACAGCATTGTTTGTAACTTTGTCTTTCCGAGAAATTCCAATTCCAGCCTATGCATGTGAAATGTGTTCAGTTTTCGTTCTTGGTGCCTGTAGATTGTCCATCCTTCATTGCCATACAGAAGGGTGATGATAACACAGGTTATGTAAACGTTCACTTTTGTGGAGATGGTGAGATGTTTATTTTTCCACACCCAAATTGTCAATTTGGATAGAGTGGTGGATGCCTTTCTGGTGCGCTTGTTGAGTTCTACATCAAGAGATAGGTTATCTGTAGACCCGAGATATTGGAATTGATAGACTATGTCTAAGCACTGCCCTTTCATAGTGATGATGGAGATGATGAGGTTTCTTAGCTCATGACCTGAATTTTCTTCAGGCTGATGCAAGCATTGGAAAACCTGTCCATGAGGTTACCACCGCATTGTCAACAAACAGTAAGTTCTTGGTGGTAACTTGCTGGACTTTGGTCTTCGACTGAAGGTGGTTGATGTTAAAGAGGCAGCAGATCTGGAGTGAAGGAAAACTGTCATCTGACGAATTGGAAGCATGTCTCAAGAGAAGGGCAAAGAAAATGTCAAATAGCGTAGGGCAAGCACGGACCCTGTTTAACATTGTTTTTTATACCAAACTCAGCAGAAGTGTCTCCGTCAAATTGCATAGTGCCCATCATATCCTCATGAAATGATTCTATAAGGCTCAGGAATTTGGAAGGGCAGCCAATAAATAGCCATCTTGAATCGTCCATCTCTAGTAACTAGGCCGAATCCCTTGGTTAGGTCAATAAAGCCAAGGTACCATGGCCTGTTTTGTTCTCTGCACTTCTGAAGTTGGCATAGAAGATTATGTCAATGGTGGAACATTGGGATAAAAAACCACACTGTGATTCAGGGTATATTCTCTCAACAAGAATCAATTCTCTTCAGAATTATGCAGGCAAACAGTTTTCTAATGTTGCTCAGTCTCGAGATACCACTATAATTATTTGTCGCTGTGATTCCCTTTTTTCTTGCATAGGGTGCATTTCTCATGTCCTGGGGAACAGCGCTTTCTTCCCAACAATGCCGCAAGAGTTGGTATAATGGCTTGAGGAAAGAGGACTTGTCACTTTACCTGAGATGGAATCAGTACCTGGAGCCTTACCCAGTGGGAGTTTGTCAATCGCCTTCGAGACATCATCGATGATGGGTGGTATGTCCAGCTCAGAAAAGTGTGCACAGTGTGTAAGGCTATTAAGGGCACTCTGGCTTGAGCAATGTTTGACCCATCTGTCAAGTTGTTTGGATTTGTCTGTAAGAATTTCTCCTATCTTGGACTTCAAAGGAGTAGTTTTTACAGTGCTTAGACCAATTGCTTTCTTTATGCCGTTATACATTGCCTTGGTGTTTTCAGTATTTGCAGCCTGTTGGATGGAGTTACATAGTCTGTTCTAGTACTCATATATTCAAAAGGCTATTAGAGTCTTTACTTGGGTTATTCTTGTATTCCTGAAGAGCCCTCCTCTTGGACTCAATAAGAGGATCTAGTTTCTCAAAGTTCGTATTGTACCAGTTAATGTTTTTTCCACCCTTTCTTCTCCTATAAGCTGAGATTGCAGCAAAGTATGTGGCCTTTTTCAGATTTTCTCACATTTCTGTAGCCGAGCTACCTGAGTGGATATAATCGGCTTTAGAGAAGAAAGTGTTAGTTGCACAGAGGTCGTGCACTGAGCAGAGTTCTAGTAATCTTTGTTTCATTGCATTTTCCCACCAAGTGTTCTAGGCAGGTGGGCCAAGCTTCATTGTCATTCACAACTCCAGCATTGAAATCACCTATAACTATCAGGATTTCATGTTCTTGAAATTTTTAATGTAAGCATCAAGTTCGCTGTAGAATGCATCCTTGGTGTCATCAGTTGCTGACATAGTTGGAGCATAGACACATATTAGAGTGATAGGTCGATCTGTGGTGTTGACATATAGTGACGTTATAACAGGCAATGGCGGTTTGACTTAACTGGATTTTGTCAAGGAGAGAGTTTTTGACCGCAAAGCCAACACCGTTTCCTCTTGTTTCATCTTCTTTCTTCTCTTGTCAAAAAAAGGTGTATTTTGGCTCTCTGAGGCTCTCTGGATCTGCGATATGGGTTTCCTGCAGGGTAGCAATGTCTATTTGTAGGTGTAGTAGTTCTTTATTGATAACAGTGGTTTTCTGCATGTCAGAGATAGAGTGGAGATCGTTTGTTAAGCCGATCAGCATTGTGCGGACATTCCAACACCTGAGCTTGAGTGCTGGTTTCTTTTTGGGTACTGTTTGATTGTTTGGTGCATTGGTATCTATCAACTTTTCAGAAGAGATTCCATGTCGCATGCGCCCCATGAGGCAGGGAGTCAGTGGCAGGACAGCACCTTACTTGATGAGGGCTGCTCAGGTTTAGAAGGGTGGTAACTGTCTGATGGAATTGAATAACCCCTCCCAATGTCAGGAATGGCCCCTAGTGTGTAGCTGAAGTTTTCTCTCCAGGGCATAAGGGTATGGAGAAGTTGGGTTGCCCAAGCATCAATATTCCCCTCTCTTATCTCACTGGTGTATTCTGGAGGAATGGTGAGGCCAGTACATTTGGGACCAGCTCAATCACAGTATCTGCAGAGACAGTGGGAAGTACCACACTGACCTGCTTGAAGGACTACACCCTGAATTTTTTGTAGGGGTTGTTTCCTCTGACCTTTGCTGAGCCAACAGCTAATCACAAGGCAATGACGCCCCTCACATGGTTTAGCTTGCCTCCTGAAACAAGAAACCAGAGTTATAGCAGCCAAGAACCCCCTATACCCAAATAATAATAATAATAATAATAATAATAATAATAATAATAATAATAATAATAATAATAAGGAATATAGAAGATAAAGAAAGTCAAAATAACACCAATAATAATAGGAGCACTAAGAACAATTCAAATAACTTTGAAAAATTGGGGCAGATTGGGATCAGGAAGATGGCTGAAAAAATACAACGCATACCAATAATGAAAACGGCTGAAATATTAAGGAAAATCTTGAATGTAGAGATTAATACCTATGAGCCACAAACACTTATCGGACATATAAAAACTGCAACAGAAGTAAAACAAAAAGATAAAAGGAATCAAGAAAAATTGAAACCGTATAATTGTTAACTCCCCCACCCTACAAAATTTGTAACATTGACATAAACTGGCACCACATCAAATAGATGTGAAGGCTCAAGGAGGATGGAAAGACCGAGGAGAGAAAGCATTAAGCAGAGTCGCACTGATTGAATGTGAAGAGAACTGGGACCTTATTGTCACCCCAAAACCACTGAAGACTAATAGTTGGTGCCAGCGAGAAATCAATGATAACCACATATTGCAGTAACACAAATTTATTCGCAAAGGTTATCGAAAAAGGTGAACAATATTGGAAATCTGGGGAGGTTTATTGTCATCAAGACTCCAGAAAACAGCACAGGTTGTTGACAGAAAGTAATCTTTGATGACGGTCTTTGTGAAAACTCATAGTAAGTACAAAAATAATATTGATTTTTGTTTGATAACGAATTCCTCAAAAGAGATGAGATTTATTCTCAGATAATTTCTCCATCAGTTCCAGCTTCAAAACAAGAATTTTAAAGATAAAAGATTTCCCTACCCTAACGATATTGACAATAGCAAAGGTCTGAGGACCACCTAACGCATCAATGATTTCTAGTTTTTTCAAATGTCCTTCCAAACGACTTGATACCACACTTAGTGTACCTACTACCGGTGGAACTACATGGATTAACCCAATGCATATGCCTTACCTCCAAGTATAACGGAGCATAATTTGAATGATTATCTTCTAATTGCTTGGCTGTTATGAAACTTTCATATTGCCATGCTTACTAGTTAATAACTATAATAACAACAACAATAATAACAATAACAATAATAATAATAATGATAATAAACACAATAATAATAATAAACATAAAAACATAATAATAATAAACATAATAAACATAATAATAATAAACATAATAATAATAATAATAATAATGATAATAAACACAATAATAATAATAAACATAAAACATAATAATAATAATAAACATAATAAACATAATAATAATAAACATAATAATAATAATAATAGTAAACATAATAATAATAATAAACATAATAAACATAATAATAACAATAACAATAATAATAATAATAATAATAATAATAATAAACACAATAATAATAATAAACATAAAAACATAATAATAATAAACATAATAAACATAAAAATAACAATAATAATAATAATAATAATAATAACAATAATAAACATAATAAACATAATAATAATAATAATAATAATAACTAGCAGGACCAGCAGAAATTCCACAGGGGACTCATTCATATGTAATATATTGATGTTAGCATTCTGCAGATGTTCAGTGTCAGTGTAAATGAAGATGCTCTGGTATTATTGTAGCTCTTTTGTTAAAACTGCGAAAGCATTCATCTAAGCTAGCAGGGACGCCTTGCATAGCCCGGTCATAAAATACGCTTAAATATGATATTTTAATTCTTGCAGATTTCGTATATATTATCATCGAGCTAATGTTCTATCGATATTTATATGTTATAAAGTTGCGATTTCAAAAATAAAAAAAATATATCCATATGCCTTGGGTGCATCAGCTTGAATCAGAACCAGAACCAAAATTTATGATATATATATATATATATATATATATATATATATATATATATATATAACTTGAGTTCTTTCAGCTATAATTGACACCAAAACGAAAACTTATCAAGAAGTCTTGGTAAAATTAATTATTAAAAAATAGATGACTTAAGTGCCATCAGATATAATCGAAACCGAAACAAAAACTTATGAATAATTCTTGGTAAAATTATTTATTACAAGAAATGGAAGTCCATAACAATTAAATGAGCACTCGGATGTAAGGGTGACACACAAAATAAATAACACACACTATATCCTATTAATATATAGATGATGATGATGATGATGATGATGATGATGATGATGATGATGATGATAATAATAATAGAAAATGCAACAGAAGCCAAACAAAAATAAAATCAAGAAAACTGAAGCTGTGAAGGTGTACCTATTTACAATGCCTCCCCACGGGACAGAGTTAGACACCAGGGTCGTTTTTTAATGTGGAGAAAAAGTACAAAAATAAAAAATTGTCTCAGTCAAGAAGGATTGCTCCTTCACCGAAAGAGAACAAGAAATGGAAGTGCAGCATCTGAAGAACAGATACTACACTGTGAAGGTGTAGATTGACTACTACATCCCCTTCCCATCCCCTCTTCCCCTCTCCCTCCCCTTTCCATCCCCCCTTTCCATCTCGCTCCCTTCCGTCTCCCCCCCTCTTCTCCCCTACCCATATTGCATCACTATGTAATGGGATCTATGTGCAAACCGTAGCGTAGGTAATTGGTGTAAAAAATCGGTAATTGTGCATAAAACCAGACTTTAACTTCCAAACACGCCGGCAGGTATGTCATTTAAGTTATGGAAGCACAAAATAGATACTGTACTTCCGCTATTCTTCAAAACTGCTTACTTATATATTTGGGTAAAATGTTAAACATTTTTTGCTAATATATTTTTTAAAACATATTTATGTTTTTTTTTTTTTCAAATATAGTTACGTTTTTTTAAGCACTTTATTTAAGTATACTTTAAATATAGTTTATTTAAACATGCGCAATCTATTAAAAAATCTAAATGTTTCGACACTAGCATCTACTGGATTCGTATTTATTATGTTGTTTGAATGTAATGTTTTCTTAACATGTGTGAAATAGTCACATTTTAAAACTTAAACTATTTTCTGTTGCTCATTAACCTTTTTTTAAACTGCTAAACTGTAAAAATGTGATACATTAATAGTTTTCTTTTCATGTTTCTGTAAAAAAAAATATTTTTAAAATATGTAAACAGTGTGACAATATATAAGCATAGTTATTTGGAAAGATATGCGATTAAAAAATACAAAATCAATTGATAAAAAGTTTATGTATTTTATTATATTTTATTATAAGGGAGGTGAAAAAATAAACATAAATATAGTTAACTAAAAATAGTTTAATAGGTTTATTCAAACAATATAATAAGTACGAATCCAGTAGATAATATTGCCGAAGCATTTATTTTTTTTTAAATCGGGAACGATCGTAATGGATTACGTAGGCTTAAATAACGTATATATATATGAAGTATATTTAAATAAAGTACATTAAAAAAAACTAACTATATTAGAAAAAAACAAAGAACAAAACTTAAATATGCTAGAAAAATATGATAACAAAAAGTATTAATATTTTGCTCAAATATATAAGTAAGCAATTTTGAAGAATAGCGGAAAGATTGTGTCCATTTTGTGCTTCCGTACCTCAATTGACAGACCTGCCGCCATCTTTTAAAATTAGGATCTGGTTTTATGCGCAATTACCTATTTTTTTCACTTGTGCATGTTTGTTTCAGTAATTAAGGGTACCAGTATTTATGTGCCTGTGTGTGAGCGATGAATATGTATGTACTTGTTTTTTTTTCTGATAGCATTAATGTCTCATGTAGAGAGCGGTGCTATTTTGGAGAATTTTTAGGTGTTCGTTTATGTAGGCAATATAATCATTCCGGAATATAAGAATGCCAGGTGTCAACCAATGAGATTATGCGGAATCTGACTGGGGAGACGTTATTATTTTTGAGTCGGAGAAGCGAAAGCTAATGGTATGTCTATGTGTTTATGATAAAGTTACGAAGGATGAAACCCAATATTTGTCGAAAGTGCAGAATTCCTACCAGTGATGACTGGGGGGCGGTAAAAGGACTTCACATTTAGAGGGGAAAATTTAAACTATTTCCTGTAAAGATGGTTGCGATTGTGATGGTGTTACTCCTAGGATAAAATGTAGGATTTTATTATAATGATTAAAAAGCTACATAAGATAGTGACTAATAGTCTCGAATAATGAATTTGTATGTGGCATCTGGTGTTGCAAACCTACGGTGTTTTGATCCAGAGTGGAATTTCTGCAATCAAAATATTATACATGGAGATGATTTCACTAATATGCAGCAAGAGAATGGGAGAGAGAGAGAAAAAGAGAGAGAGAGAGAAAAAGAGAGAGAGTGGGAGGAGATACCATTATTTTAATTAGGTCAGTCAGACCAGAACACGTTATTACTGTTTTAACATTTGACGAAGAATGATAAATAATTCCGTCGCTGGTGGTAAATAGGCAGTCTTTAGAGATAGGTGTTAGGAGCTTGAAATTCAACCAAGTATAAATATTTTCACTGTGTTTTTTTTTTTTTTTTTTTTTAGAAAATATCGACATAATTAAAATTGCCACATATATTGTTTTGTTTTAATTTGTTTCTTGTGTTAAAATTTAGCATTAAAGAAAAATTATTTTAAAATTAAAAAAAAAACAAATACAAAAGTTTTACAGCATTTAAAGCGATGTATAATCGATTTCAATAACAACAACAACAACAACAACAACAACAACAATAATAATAATAATAATAATGATAATAATAATAATAATAATAATAATAATAATAATAATAATAATCTATATTCGTATTATTTAGACTACTATACCCGTCTCAATTGTATTTAGAGTGTCACCCGCCCTGGGGATTGAACTTTGAACCTCCGGAAGAGTATCACTTTTAACACGTATAAATATGAAATATTATATGTGCGGGAATGACAACAGGTCACTAACTTTCAATTTTAACTTACAATGTGAGTAAGTGCCAGGGAACCTAATAGCGTGACATCATTGCCAGAGCGACATGTAGGTAAATGGTGCGTACCGAGAGAAGCTGCCTACAGAGTTGTGTTCAACCATGTGGCCACGCTAGTAGGCATAAAAATATTTCCATTGACTTAGAGAATAGCCGTTGTAATTTTATGAAGGTAGTCCAAACGTGCATGTATTTTCTTCGCCTAAAGAGAAAGAAAATTCTCCATTTGCATGATTATATAATTGCAATTATTATAATTGCACATTAGAAGGAATAATTTTAATCTAGCAAAAATTAACGTAAGTGAACTGTTTTCTTATTTGTTTATCGAAGAAAGTCGAATATTTCATTTTATTTATTATTATTTTAAACTAAAAAACAAACAATTTTTATATGAGAATATTTTTTTGATAAATAAAACTTTTCATTGAGTATTTCCAAATATTTTAAAGTTAGAAGCATTTTTCACGAGTGTTTTTTTTTTTTTTTAACTAAAACAATCGATGAATTCAATATTTTAGCACCGGGCGTAATTTATTTTTTTGAAACATATTTAAAACTGTTAAAGTTTTTATTTGTTTGTTGTATAACCTCTGTCTGGAATAGTTGCCCCAATGCAAAGGTAGGGAGATTTATATCAAAGGCACACAAATCGGGGAGAGAGAGAGAGAGAGAGAGAGAGAGATAGACAGATAGATAGATAGATAGAGAGAGAGAGAGAGAGAGAGAGAGAGAGAGCGAGAGCGAGAGCGAGAGAGCGAGATTATTATTTAATTAGGTCAGTCACACCATAACACGTTATTCCAGTTTTAACATTTGCATTTTAGCATATGGCCGAGAATGATAAATAATTCCGTGGCTAAGTAGTAAGTAGGCAGTCTTTAGAGATAGGTGTTACGAGTTTGAAATTCAACCAAGTATAAATATTTTTACTTTGAACCTCCGGAAGAGTATCACTTTTAACATGTATAATGATAATATGAAATAGTATATGTGCAAAATGACAACAGAGCACTACATTTCGATATTAACTTCCAACGGGAGTAAATCCCTTTATTTAGGTCGCCATGACAGTTTACTTCTATTTGGAATAGTTGACCCATTGCAAAGGTAGTGACGTTCATATCAAAGGCACACAAATCGGGTACATCACTGAATTTTACCAAGTACTTTTTCCACTATATCACGGATCAGTGTGAGCGACACTCAAAATACAATTGTGATTTATTTAGAATTTCTGCCCAGTCATGGCTGAGGGAACAAGAGCATACTACTCTTATGAATTAAATAAAAAGTTCATTCAAAATTCTGTACAGTTCTAAAGTTCGACAAGGTACACCTGAAGAAGGTTGGAGGTTACATCAACCGAAATATTGTGAAAATAACACTCAAAATAAGAACAGTAGTTCGAGTTATTCAAATAATACAAATTATCAATCCTCATTTAAACAATTCAGAAAGAAAAATAATCTATACATTATTAAAAAGTTATTTTGTCTGTCCATATACAAATATAGAAACGTGATTGGTTGACAAAAAATGAATAGGCAGAGTGCGCAGTTCTAAGACTATAGTTTTACAATGTCAGTACTCGAGTTCGAATCTCACATCTATTACTAGTTAAAAGAAATGGCCATGGATTATTAAACATAGCGACAGCTTATACACACGATTTCACACGACAACTTATTACATAAAAGTTATTGCTGATGTTTTTTTTTTAATTGTAGTTTCACTCCAAACAAGGCACAATGCTACTTTGATATAGTGGGCTACTGTCGGAGAAGTAATTTTCAGAGGTACTATGTAGGGAGTTGAGCGGCAAGATATCTGTTTACATTACACGAACTTCCGCATGTCAGTGCAGTCAGGGAAGCAGGGACCCGAAAGTGAATTCCAAAGTCTAGCAGGCCAAGGGAAGAAACTATTAGAGCAGAAGACTTTCTGGCATCTGGGGATCTCCACTGTGTAGGGGTGGGATTTTGCTGCTTGTCAGGTTTGTCAGGGATATTTACGTTGAGAGGATACGAGGACTTGAACTTCATCGGAGCACCTACCATTAAAATACTTGTAAAAAAGGCAGAGGGATGTAACATTTCGTTGATAAGAAAGAGGCTGAAGCCTAGCTGACTGTGTGGGACCTATTAGGTTGACAACTCTCTTTAAACCCTGCCTAAGAGTGAGAGATTGGTAGCGGATACACTAGCCCAAATGTGGCAATGACTCCATACATGGACGAATAGTGACCTTGCAGAGGAACAGGATACTCCCAGGTGTAAGTAACTTTCTAGCACAGTGGAGAGAGTCCACCTTCTTTACAGCAGTCTTGCCAATATCTCAATATATATGTTTCAATTCATGCTCACTGTGAACATTAAGCGAAGGAGTTTGAGCGAAGTACTTTCAGGTAATCTATCATTAGTTATGGCTATTAGTGGTTGAGAAGGTTTCTTGTAATTATTAAAGAAAACAAGCTTAGTTTTGGAAGAATTGAATGTTACCATCCATTTTTGTTTTCATTGCACTACAGACTGGGGGGTCTTACTGCCATTACCTTGGATATGTGGTCATTCATTTTCCCCTCATGTCTGTTATACTATGTGGTGTTGTCAGCAAATATACCCATCTCGATGACAATTTTATCAGGGAGGTCATTTATGAATATCAAGAATAATACAGGTTCAAGGATCGACCTCTGGGGCACACCCACATTTATATCATATTGTTTTTTGACATTCGACCATCGAGGATAACCTGGATTCTTCTCTTATTTAAGAAAGATTTGATCATGTGAAGCATTTGTCCAGTGATGCCATATGATTTGATTTTTATGAGAAGACTATCGTGCCATACCCTGTCAGATCTATAGTAGAACAGGCCAATTGGTTGGACAGAAGTTTAGCAGCTGTGAGGTGGTGGACTAGAGTTTAATTAATTAAGAACAAAGAATTTAGCAAAAAGAGGGAGGAGACTAATTGGGCGATAATTTAATGTCAGTCTTTTGCCAGAATTCTTGTTAACTAGTACTACAGAAGCAGTTCTCCAGCAGCCAAGGAAACAAGATTCGTTAAGACATTTGTTGAAAAGTTTAGAGAGAACTGGAGTAACCTCAGCTGAGCATTTTTTTTAATAATACAGACGGGATGAGATCAGGTTCACATGCTTTTGAGGTGTCTATGTTTTTTATGATATGTATTTGAGAAAGGATGATTTTCATCTAGTGTGATTTCTGCCTGCAAAAGAAAATCTGAGAGCGAGTGGTTTGCTGGGTCCAAAGCAGAGTTGGAAGCAAACCGACGGGCAAGCAGGCTAGCTTTCTCGGTTGCATGTAAACAACTTCAAGATTGTTGGATAGTGGTGGCGGGAAATTTTTGATTGCCTATTAGTTACTACACTGTTTTAGATTTTCCAGAAATCCCATATTCCTCATTTCTGAGCTACAATGCGTTTTCTGATTGTTTTTGTATAATCTCTCTTAGTTACGGCTCTTTCTTTCTTACAATTACTTCTAACTTCTATAAACTTTTGTCTATTTGTATTGGACTTATGTCGGATAAATGTGTGGTATGCATGCTGCCTTTAAGCAATGGCTGCTGCACAAGTAGAAGTAAACCATTGGGGAGAGTGGGGTTTGCTATAGAACTTCCGTCTGAGAACATGCACTTCAACTGCTGTTTTGAACCATTTAATGGTCTCATTTCTGCTCTATTCCGCAGGAAGAGAAAAGATATTTTCTCCATAGAGCATTTCTGATGTGATCCCTGATGACTTTCCAGTTAGCCTTATTGTAGTACCTTGTTGTTTTAAGCAATGTATCTTCAACTTGGGGTCGTGAGTGTGTATGATTATCACAGTGTGATCAACATTCCCGAGAGGACAATGAGCATTTTTTACACAATCCTCAGGAACTGTAGTTCGAAATGGGTCCAGCGGTGAGGCTTGCTGGTCCTGACGATCTGCGAGATGGATCGTGAACGTTACTGTCTGTGCAAGGGAATGAGATATAGAAAAGTTATGTGTAATGCTACCAGCTGTGCTTGTGTAACTAGAGAAGCCAAGCCAATTACTGTGGCAAATATTAAAGTTACCGAATACATGTACTCGGGTATTAGTGTCTATGAAAAGTGTTATATCTATGTTGTCAGAGACGTGATTCATCAAACTACAGTCCCGGGTCGAGGGAGAGCGGTAGAGAAAATATAAGTAACTAATGCTACGTTGTAAGTGTAAAATACATGATTCCCTAGTCATTAGGAGGGTGTTATGAATATAGACTCCAAGTGCGTAAGATAACCAGACATGTTAAAGTGGTTAGCAGGGGGTATAAAGGAGTAAAAGTTAGGAGAAATGATTCTACATCGTTTAAGTTAGTTCTAATTCCACGGATATTTGTAAATACGAGCCTCAAGGGAGAAGGCGAATCCTTGTTTGAGTGTGAGTCTGGTTTGATCGTTATGTCACCCCAACACCCCCCTCACATGCTTTTTCTTTGTAAAAGCTGTTAATATTTCTTTCATTTCAGATTGATCATTAGTAGATCGATGACTTTCCTTTTTCGAACCGACCATCGTTGTTTGAGTGTTGATTGGGGAGGGTTAAGATTGAATGTCTCAAAAATGGAATCGATTGGTTCTTTCTCTAATGGTGGTGTGTTGCTGGTGTCATCCGAGCGACATCTTAATTGGTTCTGGTGTCGTTTATGTGTATGTCTAGGTCCTTCCACGATATATACCATGTCTCCGACATCCAGAATAAGGTGTTATTTTTGTAACTCTTGAAGAAAACTCTCTCTTTCCAGGGGTGAAATGTTTACTGGGTACGCAAGTGGTCATGTGGTTTTGTCTGATTTGATAAGAGTTTGTCAAAAACAGATCTCACCTGCGTGAACATGGTTTCTGTCAGTGAGATTACTGTTGGAGTGTTAGGATTACGTGTAATTCTATACAATGCAAGAACTGCTACAGGGCTTAATTGGTTGGTAAACCTTGAGCCTTCTTCAGTGCTCTTTTGAGTGTGTCCACGAATCGTTCTGCATACCCATTCGATATCGTGTGATATTGGGGAGTGGTGATGAATCCTGCAGATGTGAACTGGGTGCCATTATCGCTCACGATGCAGTCTACTACATTGAAACGTGCAAATGGAAAATTTATTGTTGTTCCTGTTGTGGGCCTTTTGCGCCTTTATACCTACGGCAACTTGGTGCAACCATCGCCTACGATTAAGTGATAATGGTCATCGAGAGGACCTGCAAAGTCGATGTAAATTCTTGACCATGGCTGGTCAGTTTTCGACCAAAGTTTAAATGTGATGGTGGTTTTTGCACACATAGGGCGCAACTTCTGCAACAGTCGATCGTCTCCATTATGTCTTTGTCCATGTTAGATCAGTAGACGTAGGTTCTTATTAAGTTTTTTCCAGGATGGCCCATGTGAAAATCCTGTAGAATTCTTTTCTGGAGACTTTTCGGAATTACAACACTTTCGTTATATAGTAGGATCTCGTTGCAAAGCAGGGATACTTCTGGAACGTTGCTGTCCTTCATAGTGATCTGGCTCTTGCTCTTTCAAATTAAGTCGTCTTTTTCAGCTTTTAATTTCAAGTGAGGATACTGAAATCTCTCTAATTGTGTTGCATATCATAAGTTTTATTTTGCAATCGTTACAAAGTGCAGCAATTGTGGAATCCTCAAAAGGTTCCGTTCTCTTTGGTATCAGTCTTGATAGACCATCAGCATGGCTGATCCATTTTGATGGCAGGTACTCCAGCTTAAAGTCATAATTTAGTAAAATTGTACCCCATCTAAGTAGTCTATTGGCAGCATTTGTCAGTAAGCATTTTTTTAGAGCTGAAAATCGCAAGTAACGGCTTATGATCGGTTTGAAATGTAAGTACCTATGAAATTTCATTTCCGCCATATATAATACTTAGAGCTTATTTAAACATTTTTGAGTACTGCCTCTCGGCTGGCAATAGCGTTCTGGATACATGGGCGATCGGTTTTTTGGTATCGTCAGGTATTATATGTAGTATACAAGCTCCAATACCATATAACATTCAGGCGTCCAATTCCAGGTTTTTTCTTTCTTTAGTAATTTATTTATTGGGGCGTGTAAGTCATACATGCTCTTTATGGAAACTTGATAGTAGTTCACCAGTTCCAGAAAGCTTTGGAGCGCTTGTACATTATCAGGAGCAGGCATGCTCTTTATGGCTTCTGTCCTCTCACTGTCGGGGCGTCTTCCATTTTGATCAATAATTTGACCTAGGTACTTTATATTATTCATGAGGAAGTCAGACTTTGTTTCCTTTACTTTAAATCCAAAGTTTGGAAATCTTTTAAAGACATCCTATATATATGTTTGTGATGCTCGTCTTCAGATTTATTAGAGAATATTGTACCACCGTTGAGTTTGTTGAATACCTCCTCTCGTGTGGGAAAGGGATAGTGGTAATCTTTCAGAGTTGTAATCGGGCCCGTGGAAAAATCTGCAGAGAGAAGTTTGGTTGGTCTTTTTCATAATGTATACAGTAGGGTCAGGCCATTCACGGAACTTTTCGCTTATTCTTGAAACCAGATAGAACGTTTTCCTTCAGTTCAAATCTGGCTATATCCTTTGTACATCTTCCGAGTCCCGATAAGAAAACTTACGGAAATTTTCCCTTTAAATCGTCCTTCAATTGAATTTTCTACCTCATTGCAGAATGTGTTTATCAATTGGTCCGATAGTTTAAATTGCTCCATTCATTGTTCTGAAGTGATTTTCGGATGTCTTGTGCACAAAGGCTCTTACTTTTTTGATGGTATCATTTAATGGCACCGGGAGTGTAATCCCTTCCTCGAATGTTATCGTATCACCAGTCACTGCATGAGCTGATTTGTTAGTTCTCATAAACCTTTTCCATGTTTGCATATTCATGATTGACAGGTCTGAACCGAAATTCAGCCGTAAATCCACTTTCTTGTTGGAAATGTTAACAGTTAATTACTTCTGCCGGCTCCTCTCTAAAAAGCTTGTCCGATTCTGTTAATATTTCTGTTCTTTCTGCCACACTCTTTGCAGGTTTTATTTTTGTAAAAACAGTTTATAGACCAATGTTGTTTACCACAACGACTGCATGAAGTTGTGGGCGATTTAGGTTTGGAGATTAGATGACCCCACTTTGGCTGTGCCTAGGTTGTCTTCTCGGTTACTTTGTTTATTTTTCCCCGATATAGTAATCCGTTTGTCTGTAACTAGTTGTTGTGTCGTAACACAATAGTAAAAGAAGAAAATCAGTCGAGGTTGGTTTAACAAACGAAGTGTATTAACATCACAGGTACAAAGGTAGGAATACAGGTATAACTGACTAGTGCTAAGCTAGGCAATGGAATACGGTCGCTTCTTCTCAGCCGTGTAGACATTACTGGCACTGTATATATAGCGAGAACCGGTGTAATTTCCCTTATGTGTAGAAAGGCCGGTATAACAATAGTCCTTCCCACATATGACACATCAGACTAATCAATGTTTCTTGAGTCGTTCTTTTCACAGCTTTTGGAGTGTGAGCCCTTGTTTGCTTTCGAGTCTTGAGGGAACTTGTCATCCTATCTCTGAGCCGAAACTCCGTACAAAAATTTAGCATTTAAAACCATTTGCTGATAGTTCAGCCAGACGAAAGTCGTCACAGTGCAATGGACACGAAGGTGAAATAATCTCTGTCGTTGCGTTTCGCCAGGTTGGAGCACTCCAATCTCCTGTGAAAGTGTCATATTTGGTCTGCTATATAGTTATACTCCTCAAAATAGTAGTAAGATAAGATTGAAAGATGCGGTTATTCACACGTGATGATTGGAAAGGTGGAGGATGCGGTATATGAGTATGAGGTGTAGGTTTAAGCATCGTATTTACTAGAATTAAACGACGATTTAACATGGTTCATGGATTAATAAATACATTAGAAAAAGTATAGTATAAAGAGTTAGGATACGATTCAAAATGATCTTTGAACTTCAGATTTTGGGTTTTATGTAAAGACAATCACCAGTACTTTGGCTCATCAAAGAGAAAGAAAAATATAGAGTTTCTACTTAATATAGGTAACTTTAAGTATGAGTATAAACTACGGCTGATAAGTATCTAATCTTATAGATAAGATGCAGAGTATAGGTATAAATTAGCGATAATGAATGCCTACTCATAATAAATAACTATAAGAGTTTAGTATCGATTTTTAAAGTTCTGCCTTCTAAGGTTAAGGAGTAAAAGATAAACTTTCTTTCCCATGGTATGTGCATTTTTTAGCAGCTTGGAGATAAGAGCAATTGGTTTTTGTCCAGTTGAAACAGGAGAGATGATCTAAGCTGACAGAGCAAAAACAGATTGAAAACACTTTGACCCGAATTTTGTCTAGATGGCAGCAACTTTCTGGACCTTCTCAATGCAACAAAGGAGCAAGCAGCAACAGTGTTTTTGCAACTACTACTAGCATTCAACATGTCGCCGAAATAGCAGAAGGTAACTTCAGTATGAAGTAGTGTTCTGTTGATAGTGTTCATGAGGCTCAACGCAACCTTTGACGATACATATCCCATTCTCACCAATCTCTTAATACTCATTAACTCCTCTTCTCAAGTGGCTTTTGGACCTTAATGAGTAAAAAAATAAAAAAAGAAAACAAACAAACAAAAAAAAACTATCCTGTCCTAATGAAACTATCTCATCCTTATATAGATATAAATTTTCATAGGCAAAAATTTGGGTAGAAAAAGATAAAAAAAATATTTACTTTCTTTTTATTTTGTATTTTGTTACAAACAAAAGTGTCACGTTATTGTATTAAACCGGTTGACTTATTTTTTCTTTTTCGTTTTTCAGAATCCTTTCCTTGCAATAATGGCGAATGTGTTCCACTCAGTTTTGTGGATGATGGGCAAAATGACTGCGGAGATAATTCAGACGAACAAAATAACAGTGAGTCATTTGTATTATTTTTATTGCAGTGCAATTACAAGTTGAGAGATGATAATCAGTGTAAGACAATGATGATGGATGAAAACTCAGATGTGGAGAAAGTATATTTGGATGATGAAGCTATTAAGATTGTTCAGAAGGTTTATTACCTTAGTGATGACAATGGAGCACAAGGATTAATTAATGCTGGTGTGATGGCAAGAATTAGGAATGGAGGGAGTAAGTTCATTACTAATCAGCAGAGAGTTTCCATTGTCGACCAAGAGAGGAGTTTATCAGATATGTGTGAGCAGTGTAGTGGTGTATGGAAGTGAAATAACAAGTGAAAGTTGATGACATGCGTTGCATGAAGAGAAAACTGATATAAAAATAATATGATGGATTTGTAATGTGAGTATTAGACAAACTTAGATTGGATGATTTCAGATGAAGATAAAATGTAGACAATATAGGAAGATGTGCTTCAAATATTTTTCGCTCCCTACTGATCAGTGTGAAAATGAAGTAACTGAATCGGTCAAAGTAGTGATTGAAGCAAATGTTCCTATCCAAAAATGCTTTAGCCAATGATTCACTTCACCTCTTCAGCTGCTATTCCACAGAGGAAGAAAGCATTCAACCAATTCAGTCGCCATAAGTCAACTACAAAAAGCCAGAAATTTATAGCATCAAGAAATTGTAAGATTGTAATAACCAAATTGAACATACTGAGATGATCAGAAAACATATCGCAGCACAAAAATTATGAATTAGCAATTTCTGGAAAATCTATAATAGTGTGTAAGTAATGGCGATCAACAATTGCTCCGAAGTCGGTTGCACAGCAACTGATAAGGCTGAACTACTTATCCAACAGTTCACCTTGAACTCCACTTTGGACTCCGTAAACAACTTACTCCCAATTTCTCATTGGCTGAAACTACACTTACTGATCTGGATATCATTCTTTCCCATGCCCAAAATATAATAAAACCCCTGACAGTATGTAGGCATGATGTGATTCTTGTTATAATAATAAAGCAATGCTTTAAGGTGCTGCCCTCTGTCCTCTCTAAACTCAACAAATGCTTTGCTAAATCTTGATTCCCTGAGAGCTGGGAAGTTTTCCCTGTGATACCAATGTTCAAGAACTTTGCTGAAAAAACTATCCCTGAAAATTATTACTCAATCTGTTTACTCTCGCACTTCATTAAAAGCCATGAAACTTTAATTAATAATTCAGAAAAATAATATGAAATTGATACAAACCCAAATTTATTTGAAACTGGAAATGCCTTTCCATCTTATAAATACATCACACACTTTGAATTCTAACAATCATGATCTATTGGGAAAACAAAATCATTCTTTCTACCATTCACCAATAAGAACCATTTTCAAGATACACCTGAAGAAAGTCGCAGTTTATTTCGGCCAAAACGTCGTGAAAATAACACCCAAGATGGGAAACAATAGTCTAAACGATCCAGATCTTAATTTAAAAAAAATCTCACAAATATTATATGTGCTGTGATTGTTTTACAAGTACTTCAATGGAATGTTATGCAACGAATTTTAGGATCTGGTGTCCCTTTGACGTAAATATCTCTAAGCAACCAGACAATTAGTTAAATCTCATTCCTTCACTGTGGAATTCTCATATTGGAAGGTATTCTACTCTAGTACAACTTTTTTTTTTCGAATTTACACACTGCTCTCTGTTTTCCTAACTGTACCAACATACAGTAATTTAAATGTAATGTGAACAAATGTCTTGCTACATAACTCTTCATTTAGACCCATAAATACATTACACATTTTGAATTCTAACAATTATGATCGATTGGAAAAACAAAATATTCTTTCATTTATTCTTGAAAAAGGTTGGAGTTTATATCAGCCGAAACATTGTGGGAATAATACTCAAGATTGTTTTACAAATACTTCAAAGGAATGTCATGCAACGGTATTCCATTGCAGTCTGAAACTACACTTCATGACTTGGACATCATTCCTTTCCATGTCCAAAATATAATAAAACCCTCGGCACATGGGCCTAATGTGATCCCTGTTATAAGAATAAAGAAATGCTTTGAGGGGCTGGTATCTGTCCTTTCCAAACTATTCAACAATAGTTTCCCTGGTAGCTGAAAATTACCCCTGTGATACCAGTGTTCAAGAACTTTGCTGAAAAAACTAACCCTGAAAATCATCACCTCATCTGTCTTTTCTCGCTCTTCACAAAAATCTTTTAATCTTTAATAATTCAGAAAAATAATATGAAATTGATACAAACCAAATTTACATGAAACTAGAAATGAATTTCCATCTCATAAATACACCACACATTTTGAATTCTAACAATTATGATCTGTTAGAAAAACAAAAGCATTCTTTCATTTATTCTTGAAAAAGGTCGGAGTTTATATCGGTCGAAACATTGTGAGAATAACACCCAAGCTTGTTTTACAAATACTTCAATAGAATGTTATGCAACGAATTTGCTGCTCTAGTGTCCCCTCGACGTAAATATCCCTAAACAACCAGATAATCAGTAAAATCTCATTCCTTTACTGCCATTTTTAAGATTCACATGAAAAAGGTTGGGATTTATATTGATCGAAACATTGTGAGAATAAAATCCAAGATGAGAGCAGTAGTCTGAACAATCCTAAGCAACCCGACAATTAGTTAAATCTTACCCCTTCACTGTGGAAATTACCTGATGTTGTAAGACTTTCTATTCTAGTATAAATTTCCTTGAACTGATAGTCTTTCGAATTCTCACTCTGCTCCCTGTTTTCCTGACTTTACCAACATACAGAAAGTTAAATATATGTGAACAAACATCTTGCTACATAACTCCCTACTTAGACCTTCCCTCTCCTTAAATCTAGCCTCTAATTATTAGTAACTTCATACATATCAATGACAAAGTGTCTTTTTCTGTGTGAATTTAAATAAATAAAAGAATAAATAAGTAAAAAAAAAAAATGGATAAAATTTGGTCCAAAGGAAATGGAATAATTTTGTTTTATGTATTAAAAGAATAAATTTGAAGTGGGATTGCAGTTATAATTATTATGCAGTATAATTTTCATGTAAGAAAATGTGCTACCAACATGCACTCTCTAGACGATATGACACCCTTTTTACTGCGGTTAATACTGTCCTTCCGTAAACAATACATCAGTGATGTTGCCTCTTTCTAACCTATGGCATTTTGAATCATTTACTTTTTGCTAGAGCTTTGAACAATTCTCTAACTATCTTATGGTTGTTGTGAGAAGTCTATAATGTGTTAGTGCTATTGCTGTATTAAGTCCCTCAGAAACCTTAAGTTTTTGGCGACTCCCAGTATTTGAAAAGCCAAAAAGAGATTTTAGTGATCTCAGTACACTAAAAAGCTCTAAACACTTCGATGATCATGATGATTATACATGACCAAGTCACAAAACAGATTATGGTGACCCAAGTAGATAAAACGTCCTAAAAACTTAGATAATTATGGTGATTTTTATCTCTTCACTAAAATATTTGAATCTTTAATAATTCAGAAAAATAATATCAAACCTAAATTTATATGACACTGAAAATGAATTTCCGTTTCATAAATATATCAGACGTTTTGAATTCTAACAATTATGATCTGTTGAGAAAACAAAACATTCCTTCCACCATTCACTAATAAGAGTCATTTTCAAAATACACCTGAAGAAGGTTGGTGTTTATTTCGGCTGAAACATTGTGAACATAATACCAAAGATAAGAACAGTAGTCTAAACGATCCAAATCTTAATTTTAAAAAAGTCACAAATATTATATATGTTGTGATTGTTTTACAAATCTTCAATGGAGTGTTGTGCAACGAATTTGATGCTCTGGTTTCCCCTTGACGTAAATATCCCTAAGCAATCAGTTACATTTCGTTCCTTCACTGTGGAAATTCCTTGATGTCGTAAGGATTTCTACTCTAGTAGAAATTTCCTTGAACTGATAGCCGTTCGAATTCCCACTCTGCTCCGTTTTCCTGACTTGGTACAACATGCAGAAATTTAAATGTAATGTGAAAAAAACATTTTGCTACATAACTTCCCACTTAATCCTCCCCTAAATATAATCCCTAGTTATCAGTAATCTCTTACATCTTAGTGACAAAGTGTCTTTTTTGTGTGAATCTAAAGAAGAAAAAAAGAATAAATAAAAAAAATGCGATACAACTTGGTCCAAAGGAAATGGAATAATTTTGTGTTATATATTAAAAGGATAAACTTGACAACTCATTATGATGTGGGATTATAGTTATAATGGTGCAGTATAATTTTCATGTGAGAAAATCTGCCACCATATGCACGCTCTACACGGTATAACCCACTCTTTAGTGTTAGGGTTAATATTGTCCTTCCATAAGTAATAGTTTCATTCAGCTTCTCATTCTCAAGGTGTGATTAACTCATAATTATGTTAAGCAAACGAACACAAACACATTTTTGCATTCTTTCCTTATACTTTTTTGTGTTTTACTTGTAATGGTTTTCAATTTTATTTACTGCAGATCAAAAGTGCAACTACTATTACAATACTGCCGTTGGTGAATTTACCGCAGATAGTGATACAGTTAATGACAATACTAACTGCATAATAACCATAGAGGCTTCGATAGGGTCTAGACTTATACTACAGGTAAGTGGCATTTTCTTTCTTCTGAAAAGCTAATGGGAATTCTCTGAAAAAACAAAAAAACAAAAAAAAAAACAAAAAAAAAAAACAAAACAATGTAGGTGCATGCTTGTCCTAATAAAAAACCTCACAAACAATTGAATTTTGATATAATCATTTCCTGGTCCGATCGGGAGGATATGGATTCTACTTGCTTCTTTATGCCGAGACTGAAAATCTAGGCCAAACACTTTTCTCAGACATCAAAATCACTTCCATGTGTCAAGTCGAAAAAAAAAAAAAAGAAAGAAAGAAAAAAAAAGAAGAGAACCCAATCGATAAACTTAACTATGACTCATTTTCTTTATCTATAATTTGTCTCTATTGAGATCATCTCGACTGGAGATATGGGCATCCTTATCTTCTATTCAATTCAGTATATTTGTAAAAGATTATGACAGGACTATGTACGACATAATCACGTTGATGCACCCGTTAGTATTAGATCACAGACGTTTAGCAACAGATACGTCCAAGGATGGAATACTGTTGCCACATATGGGCAGGAGCTGCTAGAAAAGACTTGTCCTGCCTTGATAGGGTTCAAAATAGACTTCGTAGCCTGGTGGGAGATGTCCTTTTCTCTTCGCTGCAACCTCTGTCTCACAGAAGAGATGTTGCGAGTTTAGCTCTGCTTTATCGTTATTTTCATGGAAAGTGTTCGACTGAGCTTCAATCTATGATCCTCCCTCGCCAAACTTTCACAAGAAACACTCGACTAACTGAAAACACTATCAATAATTCTCCCCACTCTTTATCTGTGCCTAAACCTAAACATAGATTCCATGATCAAAGTTTCTTTTTTAGAACTGCACGCCTGTGGAATTGTCTTCCGTTTTCCTGCTTTTCAGCTGTCTATAACATGGTTGTCTTCAAGTCCAACGTGAACAAGTTTCTGATGAGCCGTTCCACTTAAGTTAACAAATTTGCCGAACTTCCATTACTATCGATTACTATATTGTCCTTTTGACTACTCTACACTCTTTAACCCTTATCCTTGAGTGGCCTATCGGCCTTGATAAGTGGTGCCGCCTATGTAAAAAAAAACAAAAAAAAACAGTGAACCTGGTCAGTATTAAAATGGTGACTATTTGGGAATTCCAGGTGATTTTTGTGCTTTCAGCTTATTTCTACATTGTTTCCACCCATCTAGCACTTATTGTTGCCACTGAACTCAAGCAGTGCCAACTCAATAGAGGTGTGGTTGGTGATTGCTCAACCCTTGCCTCATAATTACTCGCACTATTATGCTTACAGGGGTATCCATTGAGATTGAACGGAGGCATGGAGTCGAGCACAGGACTAGAATCATGTCAAGCGAGTTATGAAAAAAAGAGGAGGAAGTTATATGCAGAGATAAACATCCAAAGATCGAGGGCCATAATCCATTGAGCACCGAACTTAATCAAGACGATGGGAACTATTTCATATTTGCATAATCAACAAACATTGCAACGATTTTAAACTTGCAGAACTGATAATTTCAAGTGTCTGATATATAGTGAAAATACTATCTTTATAAAAAAAGGAGTGGCACGGTCCTTAAACTGCAGTGCGCCTCCAGGGGGGGGGGGTCACCTCAAACACACAAAAGGGAATAAATCCGAGAAAATAGAATCTCCACTCCTGTTGCACCTACTCTCCTGCCAGATCTGGAATCTCTGCAGCACCGAAAAATGAAGCTCGTTTTGTAGTTTCCAGCTTCATGCGCACACGAGATTTTGCGAGAACGCACTTACTAAAATGCTGGCCGCCATCTTTGTTTTTCCTTTTCTCGGCCTGAACTTTTTGACCAAAATTGGTATTGGCAAAAGACTCTAAAATTCGACACAGAATGTTAACTAAACTAAAAATCTAGCCAAAGCTAATACTACAAAAGTTAGCCGAAGACTACCAACGAGTGATTAGCTTGAAAATGGATTCGACGAACATTGAAGAATGTGGTTTCGTGTACATTGTTTTATTATCGTTTATACGTTGATATAAGACAAAAGATAGCACAACATCCGATTACATAGCTTCTTTATTCAGGCACATACTACAGTAACACCGTTAAAGGCGGTGTAAAACCTAATTAGTCCCTTATGCAATATCTTCCCCTTTCTGAAAAACAAAAATAAGAAAGAAAAAGAGATCTAATAAAAGACAACACACAAAAGTAAAATAATGCCCTAAGTATCCATTGGGATGACTACCCTCTTGGCTAACAGGGATTATTCTGCCATTTCCACTTTGGACTCAATTTAAGATGTATAGTTCTTGCACCTAGCAGGATTTTTTACTAGTCTTTCCGACCATGTCACCCTCAACCTTTCTGGGTTGGGTTTTGTTGGAAATAGTGTTAAGCTCACATTTTCTCTTCTATCCTTTTCTTGTTGAGATGTCTGGGGGTTACTAATCTCTTCTTTACCTGGTCCCACATTCGCTGGTATCTTAATATGCAATTGGTATGGCTGGTAGATCGGTGATGGTAATGGCGGCGCTTCTGTTGCTGTTTTCAAATCTACCCTCTTTTGTCGATGCGGCTCTCCATTAACTTTGATGTGGTATGACCTCTCATCCAGTCTTTGTCACACAATGGCTTTGCTCCACTCTTTCTGACCTTTTATGTATGGTGTCATCCATACCACATCTCCAGGGCGCAATGGTTGAAGTGATTTTGCTTTGTGATGGAAGCAATGCTCTTGTTTCTTGCTCCTCCATTTAATTATCTTGTTGAACATTTTGTGTAGTTCTGATTTGAGTAGATTCTCTCTGGTTGGAAAAATGTTTTGTTCCTCTAGACATCAGTTCCTGTGCTGATGGTAAAAGACCTTTAGCTTGTGTATTCCTGTGGCCCAGCATCGCTGAGTATCCATCAGTCTTATCAGCCATCATTTTCCGGAAGGGATTCTTTGTCATCTTTACTACATATTCCACTTTTTCATTTGCACTGCTATTGTAAAGACTAACACTACTTACTTGCAAAAGTCAAAAATTCCTGGTTATGAACTAGTATCCCATGTTCTGGTGTTTAAGCTTAATGATCACTGTTTTGCCTGTGTAGTTGGAAGATGATCAATTCCACAGAAATTGCTCATCTAATCAACTGCGCAGAGATCATTTCTATCTGCAAATTTGAAGATATCTACTCCTACTTTTGTCAAGGGTCTCTTAGGAATCTTATGCAACATTGAGGAGTCTGCCGGATTGGCTCTTCTGCAACATTCATTTACTCTCAGGTATATGGAATGCAATATTTCTTTCAACACAGCCTAGGTGATTAGGACCACTACTACTCGGTTTTCTCTAAAAATTAACCCCTCATTTCATTCCACATTTTAAAATTGGGTTACACTTCTGGGTTAAGATGTACTTTGTCTTCTGGCCATCTTTCCACAATTACCTGCTGCAACAGCTGCATGTTTCTGTCTTTCATGCACATGCCCTATACTCTCACTTTATGTTGATAGTTTTCTCATAAATTTATACTATGTTCACTTTCTTGGGTCACAGGATTGTGGACCGTAGCGTAGCGTTTTCTGACAGCTTATATATGTCTATGTATCTTTGTACATCTATTTTTAGTAATTCCGCTTGTGTATGGGGATTATGTATTCCAAGAATTATCTGATTTGGTATGATGAGACACAACATTCACAAAAATTAAAAGTTTTATCAACGTATGAACACATCATAATAAATGTTCAACAGTTTCCTTCTGTAGAAGACGTAATATTCGCACGTTTAGTTTGCTTCCTCTATAGGATATTTATTAAATGCTTGTAACACAAAAGGGAAGGAAAAAAGTAATAAAAAAAGGCAAGACAACAAAGTGACTCAGTAACATGCAACAATAGTTTCCAAGGATTCTCATACAACCGTCTCCAAGCATTCTCATACAACCGTCTCCAAGGAGTCTCATACAACCGTCTCCAAGGAGTCTGATACAACCGTCTCCAAGGATTCTCGTAACCATCTGTCTGCATTCTTCCTACGGTCTCCTTTTATGCAGTCGAGTAGTGTGATTTTGCACATGAACAGCGAGATTTTGTGTCACTTTGCAAGACCACTTTGTTATAAAAGTTGTGCGCGTAGCCATCTTAATTCTTTCTTCCCTCCTTCTGACAGCTTGATTCTACATGACGCACACATGTGCAGACGCTTTAATGGTAAGCCATTTTCTTGGCTTCCACAATTTTTTCTACAACGCCTGAATTATTTCATGGTGTGTTCTCTCATCTTTGCGAATTAAAAATTGACCTTTAATACCTAGTCTCCCAAGGTATGAAGCGAAATCACAGATACGTATATGCCATTTCAGCTTAAAAAGTTTCCAATTTTCTGATAAATTATTTTCCATACACGGGGGATGATGGCCAGTCATAGGTTTGTTTGTTTCTTCTGTGCCGAGTTTCACCATTTTTTATGCTCCCCAAAAAGAATAAAACGTTACTTTTTTATTCATCTTCCTAAAATACATTCGTTATTACCTCCTTCTTTTTCAAAAATCCTTTGTCCCACTTCTGACACCAGGTTTCATTAACGTTTATACACGGATGGCAATGAATAAAAGACAACACAAGACATACAGAGCGTACGATTGCATGGTTTCTTTATTCAAGCACACACTACATCAATCCCTCACGCAACATACGTAGGAAAAACATAAAAATCAAAACCCTATTCCCCAGAAAATATTAAAAAAGGAAGAACTTTATTTTCCTTGTAGACAGAAAAGAGAAAATCAAAATAAGTCACCACCAAGTCCATGTTATCGATGTGGTGTTCTGCATTCGGTTAAAGACTACCCATGTCGTACAAAACTTGCCTGACTTGTGACAGAATTAGACATAAAAATTTCGATTGCAAAGCAAAAGGCACAATTAAAACTCAGGTTCGACACCAGAACAAACGAAAAAGACGAAAAAAATATGTGCTGGCAAACATCTCTATATTAATAAAGTAGCCACATGGATTCCTTTTTGAAAAAGTATTGTAGCTTTGCAACAACAGATGCTACATACAAATTTAATACAGCTAAGCTAATAGCCACTGTTTTTTTTTTAAACACCTTTGCAGACACATTCAATCGTTACAATAAAATACTATATTACATCCTAGGAGCAACACTATCACAATCACGGCATCGTTAGTGGAAAGGGTACTTATTTTTCCCTCCAAATATTTAGACTTACTACCGCCACCAATTGACGCCGGGGGGAAGTCTATATGGTCCACAGATTATACGCTTACACTGGCCATAATCGGCTCATACATACACAGATATATGTAAGAGAATAAACAAATAATAAAATCTCCTTCGAGAAAGTTCGCTGCCCCTGATTGGTTGCTCATTAATTCACTTATTCTGGAATTAAATCATTCAAAACGAGCACTTCACAACATTATAATATGGCATTGCTAGGACAAAAAATTATTTTCACGGCGTCAATTTCAGTTAATAGACACTTAAATTTCAACATATATCAATAGCGAACGAATCATCCACTGCTTTTACGTAACTAATGACTGTTTAGCTTTTCTGCTAAAATATTTATAAATATGCATTTTTTTTTATACGGTGGTCACCACTTATCAAGGCCCGGAAGCAACTCAAAGATAAGGGTTATTGCAAATACAGTATGTTAGTGTGGAGATTTAATGAAGTGTTTACTTAAGGGGGCGGTTCATTAGGAACTTGTTTACGCTGGACTTGAAGACATCCAGGTTGTAGTCAGGTGGGAAGCAGGCGGACGGAACAGAGTTCCACAGGCGTGAACTTCTAAGAAAGAAGCTTTGTTCATGGAATCTACATTTTGATTTAGGCACAGATAAAGAGTGGGGAAAATTTTTGACAGTGGACTCAGCTAGACGGGTGTTTTTCGTAAAAGATTGGCGAGGGGGGACCAGAGATTGGAGTTCAGACGAGCACCTGCAATGGAAATAACGATAAAACAAAGGCTCACAATGTCTCTTCTGTGGGAGAGGTTGCAGGGAAGAGAAAAGAGCATCCCCCACTAAGCCACGATGTCTATTTTGTATTCTGTCAAGGCAGGATAGGCTGTTTTTAGCAGCTCTTGCCCAGATATGGCATCAGTATTCCATCCTTGGACGTCCTTGGCTTTTATATAGATAGAGAATTGCATCAGTAGTGAGATATCTTCTGGAGCGGTAGAAGGATCCCACCATCTTTCCAGCGACCTTGGCAACAGTCTTGATGTACATGTTCCATTTCAGATAAGGAGTAAAGGACAAACCCAGAAGCTTGTCAAAACATGGGGCTTCTCCTAGACGAGAGTCATCCATTTCAATTGATGCCAGATGGGGATCAGAGTGTTGATGATGTAAAGATAGGAGTTTGGTTTTAGATGCATAAAAGGTAACCAGCCACGTCTTCCCCCACTGAACCACGCGCTCAAGATCAGATGAGAGCGAATCAGAGAGAACTTTGTCATTTACAGCCTTTGATGTGTTACCGTAGATGGTCGTGTCATCAGCATAGATGTCAACGAATGATTTAAGTATGTGTTTAGGGAGATCATTGATGTAGATCAGGAAGAGAGTCAGGTCCAGGATGGACCCCTGAGGGACTCCAGCATTAATACTGCAGGCCTCTGATTTTTGTCCATCGACCACTACTCTTATGAGCCTATCGGAGAGAAATGATTTAATGATTGAGAAAACATTTCCAGTTATATCGTAGCTAGAAATCTTGTGAAGTAGGCCTTTATGCCATACCTTGTCGAAGGCCTTTACTCGATATATGCAATTTATGTCCACAAACTTCAAGGAGTCTTGTAAGACGTTCTAAATTATGTCACGACTCCCCAATACCATCCATGATCTAATGGGATGACTGAACGTTTTGTCAACACACTAAAATAAGCTCCCCAAAAAGCACGAGGTATACCTACAGAAAAAAGATTACAGCAGTTTAACAGATTTATAGGATCACAACTAATCCTAACACCCCATCAGCATTATCCCCAGTGGAGACTATGTTCCATTGGAAGATAAGACCCATCTTCGAAAAATTGTTACCCAAGAAAACAAATTAAGGACATCTATAGTGCTTAAGTATCACTAAGCCCCAAAAGAAAAAGTTTTTTTCTACATTACTTACAAAAGTAACATGTCTTTCTAGGAATTAGACACAACAGACAAAAGATTTTGAAATATGGTATACATCATTCGAAGTTTTAAATTCACACATAAAAGACACCTCAATCAGATAAGAAAACGTCTGTTGGATGATCCAAAGTATGCACCTCCGGAAGAAAACTTGGAAAAATCGTTCAATTCAATTCAAAGGAAATTCAAAGATCCTTTAATCATCGATCCAAAAAGAAAAAGTACTAAGTACTCCTTGCAGAGTAAAATTCATGGAAGAGAGGTGTGTGATGGGGACTTTCTCTTTCACTGATAATGAACTATGCTAACCAGGTTAATATTCTCGTGGGGAAAAAATATCACAACCTAACATGTTAACTAGTTTGAATTTTGGCGAAGGTTACATAAGTACATGTCAACATAACCTGGCTACAAACGGGAGAGGTCAAAGATTACCTCCCTAGAGAAAAATGCGCTAGAAATGCAGGTGTAAAATGATATTACATAGAAATGACGTCACATGTTTGGGAGAGAGAACAGAGTTTCTATGGGAAGCGAGAGAGGCGAGATGCATCCAAAAATGTAGAGTGAATCTAAGTGGATATTGCCTCGAGACTCTGTTTATACATCGATTATCTTAAGGATAAGTAAGAAAATTAAATAATTGGCGATTGGAGAATGAAGATCAGCGCCCACGCACGTATATTAAAAGACTTTGTTTTGTTGTTTTTTGATCGCTCACTTGCAATAGCACACAGGTGCACAAATATGTGTTTGTTGGAAACGACATTTAACGTTTTGTTTATGAAAATGTCACAAGCTTACCTTACGTCTTATTATTTCAAGCTTACTTGGACATCACTAACAATTCTTCAGTGATAAATTCTGTGTCATTTCTTAACTGGTTTAGTTTTTCTTCATTTTCCTATAGTTGTTCACCAAATGGAACACTTAGTGTATCAGATATTCCTTTCTCGCCAGTGAATCATAATCAATTATAAACTAATAACATTAAGTTACGGTATGAACCCACAAGGTATTTGTATTTTTCTTGCTCTCATACGTCCTTGATGTCAGTATTTTCATCAAGTTGTGTTTGCTTTTTGGACCTTTTTGCCAGCTCTGATGGATCCATTGGCACATTTGTCCAAACCACATTTCATTCCAATATCTCTGGAGAAGTTATGCACTACCTGCAAAGTCAAATTAAGTCAGCATCTGAATTGGCTTGAAGTCATACTTGAAGTGGTTGACTCTTTTATTTGAGTTTTGTCGCGGCTCTAACTCAGATTGTAGGTACTCCAGTTTTTATTGAGTAGCTTGCTTAACGGATCTATCGTCAGACAGAAGACAAAAGGAGATAGACTATTTCTTTGAAAGATTCCTCTTCTGATTTTGATGTTTGGGATTTTGACAGTTCTGTTAGTGCGGTCTAATGCCACTGTTGTTTGCCAAATTTTTATATGTACAAGCATAGTCTTCGTGATTACTGAAAGGATCTTATAAATTATCAAGGCAGCCCAGTAGTGTTATCATATCTCTTTTGGTAATCAATCCAATCCATGCTTAGGTTCATCTATCTCTTCCTACAGTCAACAAATATGGTCTTATTAATCAGCAACAGGCCCTAGGCACTTTGTTTCTGCACCCTGCTTGTTCTTTTGCTTGTTCTTGGAGGTATGCACCAGCACAGATGTGTTTCTGAAATGTTTTAAAATATGTCCATTGATGTGAAAGGAACAAACGAAACTTGTATTTTTAAACTTATTCTTGCATTTTTTATAAGAAGCCGTTTTTCGGAGCGAGGTGCTAATCAATTAAACAGTCTGTCACGTTTAAGTTCTTTTCAATAAATCTTATCTATTTATACATAAAAAAGAACGTTGGTTTGTTATAGAAATCTATATGGTAACAATTAGAGAATTCAAATTAATTTTAATAAGGCTTAAATTTTTCAAGAACTTTCACGACACAATTTAAATTTCCTTTCAATTTCATTTGAAAATACTAGTACTTAATTATCGATTCTTATCGTTTATCATGGGTGCAATTGAAAACAAAAACCTATACCAAGATAAAATACAATTTTTCTCAAATAAAATTTCACAAAGAATACAATGGTTATAATAATTTTGTATTAAAATCTTTAGAATATTGTGGATCAGTATTCACACAGGATATCCATTAACAGTAAAAAGATATCCTCATCTGCATTATGATAGAAGCCATCAGAAGGCTGTTGCAGGCAATAGCGATTCATTCCATGAAAAAGTGCTTGTTGGATAAAAACGTATGCACATGTTACCCAGCCAACAAATGTTTTACACGTATTTGCAAAATATATAAAAAACCTATATTTGCAAAATATATAAAAAACCTATATTTACAAAATATATAAAAAAACCTATATTTGCAAAATATATAAAAAAAAACTATATTTGCAAAATATATAACAATCCTATATTTGCAAAATATATAAAAAAATTATATTTGCAAAATATATTTTAAAAAACCTATCTTTGCAAAATATATAAAAACCTATATTTGCAAAATATATAAAAAACTATATTTACAAAATATATAAAAAAACCTATATTTGCAAAATATATAAAAACCCTATATTTACAAAATATATAAAAAACCTATATTTACAAAATATATAAAAAACTATATTTACAAAATATATAAAAAACCTATATTTGCAAAATATATAAAAAAAACTATATTTACAAAATATATAAAAATCCTATATTTGCAAAATATATAAAAAAAACTATATTTGTAAAATATATTAAAAAAGCCTATATTTACAAAATATATAAAAACTTATATTTGCAAAATATATAAAACACCTATATTTGCAAAATATATAAAAAAATCCTATCTTTGCAAAATATATAAAAAAACGTATATTTACAAAATATATAAAAAACCTATATTTGCAAAATATATTAAAAACAACTATATTTACAAAATATATAAAAAACCTATATTTGCAAAATATATAAAAAACCTATATTTACAAAATATATAAAAAACCTATATTTGAAAAATATATAAAAAACTATATTTACAAAATATATAAAAAAACCTATATTTGCAAAATATATAAAAAACCTATATTTACAAAATATATAAAAACCTATATTTACAAAATATATAGAAACCTATATTTACAAAATATATAAAAACCTATATTTGCAAAATATATAAAAAAACCTATCTTTGCAAAATATACAAAAATCCTATATTTGCAAAATATATAAAAAACCTATATTTGAAAAATTATTAAAAAAAACTATATTAACAAAATATATAAAAAAAACTATATTTACAAAATATATAAAAAAAACCCTATGTTTGCAAAATATATAAAAAACCTATATTTGTAAAATATATAAAAAAAAACTATATTTGCAAACTCTAATTCTGTATATTCACCGTTTTCTGTTGTATACTATTTTTTATTGCTTGCCAATTAAAATTGCCAAATTAATATATAGTTTTGCTATTCCTTCTCAAAAGCACTTTCAGCACTTATTTTCGAGTATGATTCCTACTTTCTCCATATACGAGAACTGAATAAATTTTCCTCTATTATTCCGTAGTGAAGCAGACAGTACCTCTTATGACAGTTCTTAAATGCATCTAAAAAAAGGTTGGTCTATTCAATATATGAGTTTAGTGTGACAAGATAGAAAGCTATAATTGAAAAATTCAAAAAGATCCATTATATTTTATAACGCGATTCTGGTATTTGATTGGTTTCCTCTTATCACCCCTGATTATAAATATAATCGTCCAAATCTTTGTGGTAATAACCTCCCATTATTTTTATTGAGTTGCTTCAAGGATCCATTCTCCACAATCAGCCCGACAGGTGCTGGGCCATGTCAATGGCCCATTATATGTTGGACTGAAGCAATACTAAAGAGATCGACCATTTCAAACCTTGTCATATGGCTTTTGGGTGGAGTAAGTCCATTGCTTACTGCTTGAAGCGCTCTGACTGTACAATTCCAACAGAGTCATTTTCTCTAGCCCAGAGTGCTCCTTCTTTAGGGACACTGACTTGAATCTTCCCCACTTCCCCCCTAAATTAATATACACTGTTGTTTCTTCTATTCAAAAGCTGTCATTCCCTGTTCAACTTTCAGCACTTATCTTTAAGTATAATTCCTACTTTTTCCATGCAAGAATTGAATAAATATTCTCACATTATTCCATTGGGAAGCATGATTGCCTGACAGACAGTACCTAGTTCATAGTGAAGCAGACAGTACCTGTTATGAAAGTCCTTGAATGCATCTAAAAAAAAAGATGGGTTTATTCAATGTGCAAGTTTAGTGATGAAAAATGCAATTTCGATCAATCAACCGTTTTGTAACGAACCAAGTGTTGATTAAATGTAAAATGCTGGCAGTATAAATCGAGTCATAGAAACTTTAAATTGTAAAGTACTTCAGGTAAGAAGAGCTGTGATTAATCCAATCAGGATTAGCAGAGCGTAGTTCTGTTCTCGTGACAAGATGAAAAGCTATAACTCTTTGTGGTCGTAACGTCCAATTATTTTTATTGAGTGACAGTGGTTTCAACGTTTCTTCAAGGATCCATTCTTAACAATCAGCCCGACAGGTGCTGGGCCATTTACATGGCCCATTACATGTTGGACTGAGCTATATCGCCTGGGTATTACTTAAGAAATCCACCATTTTTGGCCCTGTCACCCGGTTTTTGGGTGGAGTAAATACATTGTTTACTGCTTGAGGAGTTTTGATCGAGTACTGCCGATGGGTTATCCAGAATATTTTTGCTGGGTAAGAGTGCTTCTTCTTTAGGGACACTGAGTTGACTCTCCACACCTTCTGGCCTTATGCCACATTTTGTTGTGATGGAAAGCAAGTAAATAACTGCCCTCCCATTATGTGAAAAATATTGTAACAATAAGATTAAAATCAGGAGTCTGAGGTAGACGTAACAGTAGGAATACGACTGTGATTGTTATGATGATTTCATAGTTGAGGTGAGAATGAAAGTATAAGTATATTATTGTTTTTATTTTGTGGTATGCTGATTGAGAAATGTGTTTACAAAAATTGCTGACTTATTGAGAGAGGAGAGGGAAAAAGATCAGAGTCATACTTGATGATCAAAGTGAAAGGACATCCCGACTTTTGCTCCGCCCCTCAGCCTTTAGCTGGGGAGGTGATTGTATCTGTAAGGCATTAGCATTAGAACTTTGCTTCTTTTATTATTCCTTATTTTCGCTGAAACATTTTGCACGCTTTGAGGATCTGTAAAGAAAGAGGATAATGTCATGCTTAAGTTAAGAAAGGGGATATCATTTACATGAAAAGCTGATCTTGGCTTTACTTTCGGCAACCGCATAACTCTTGCACCTCTTATTTTGTCCTTTAGTCCTCACATTCCATGGGTGATGTTTTTGACAAAGAGTTAATAATTGATGTTTCCTGTGTCAGAATTTATTCCATCTAACACTTATCGTTGGCAAATTTTTTACCTTAAAGTAGTATTTTTTAGCTCCTTACATCAAGTGGCTTCTAGCTGGGTTTGGAACAAATTACATGAAAAAGAAACGAAATAATGTTACACAAATCTAGTAAAGAAAGGAAATAATATTATACAAGATCAACGGGTATAACATTGCACAAAAATATAGGAAATCGTTTCATTACTTAATTTTTCTGTTTTTAGTTTAATCTGAACAAAACGAACATGGCGAATAACTATTTAGAAATCTGGAGCGGAGGAAGTGCATCCGACCATTCTATCATTGGACGACCGATTCATTCGGAATCAAACCAGTTTTATAGTGCAAGCAACTTTGTCTTTGTGAAATTTTATACCACCGAAAATGTGACTGAAGAGAGATTTTTTTTCAACTGGACATCAGGTAAGTTTTTTTTTAATGTTTTTGAAGCATACTGCAACAACAACAACAACAACAACAACGACGACGACGACAACCAATTTCAAACTAATCTATCTCTGACCAGATTTTTACTTATCCTTTTCCCTCTCAAGTCTATCCTTTTCATTTCCTCCCATGTTTTCTTTGGCCTTACCGTTTTCGTTAACTTTGCTATCTCAATGTTTTTACATCTACTAACGAAAGAACTCTTATCCCTTCTATAAACATGACTATACCATCGAAGTCTACTGTTTAGCATGCATTTCCCTCTACTATCCAAATTTAATCTTTTCTGAGATCATCAGATCCAAGTCTGTCTTTACGACATCCTTTACACATCCATTGCATCATTTTATCATTTCTCTCCATGCAACGCATGTCCTCAACACTCACTGACTCAGTTTTACTTCTATACATCGTCACATTGTTACACATGCATTAACAATGCTGATTATTACTTGCAGGACTTCCACTAATAATTCTTGCAATTACACTAGCACCTGCTCCTCCCTGTGCTCCAATGGTATCAACAAGCTAATCATCCACAGATTTTCCTCACATTTGTTTCCATTGTCTTACACTTCTTGCATAAAAATTGTTTATCTTCTCTGAACCTACCAGTAATTCTACTGCATTTCCTATGTGACCAATGCTTGCAAGTCACAAAAATTCAGTTACTACGGACTCTCTTCTCATAAACTGTCGGAGAATTTCCCTCTTTTTCGGAACAACCACAATCACTGATCATCACTTTGTTATTGGTAACTTTCACTCTTTTCATCATTTCATAGCATCCCTCCAAGTCTTTAAAGTATCAGCATACAGCATCTCTTCTAAGCAAACTCTCTGGACAATGCTTCTAAGACACAAATGAAAAGCAAAAAAAATCGGAGAAATCTTATATGTTCTTATTTTAACATTTAAATTGTCACTAAAATCTCAGCACATTTATCATTAGAATTAGTGACAGCCGTCTATCCTCCCAATCAGTTGTTATCTCATTATTGTACGTCCATGACCTTCTTCAGTACAAGTGACATGATTTTTAGAAGTGTTCAGCTAATCAGAAAAAAAGTTCATCAAACAAAATATAAACAGGCATTTTAGACAGTCAATAGTGATACATTGTTGTTGTTGTTGTTGTTGTTGTTGTTGTTGTTGTTGGTGGTGGTGGTGGTGTTGGTGGTGTTGGTGGTGGTGTTGTTGTTGTTGCTGCTGCTGTTATTGTTGCTGCTGCTTAGCATCATTTATTCATAGTGATACATTGCTGTTGTTGTTGTTGTAGATGGTGGTGGTGGTAGAAGTAGGATTGGTGGTGGTGATCATCATTCATTCATTTCGTATAGGTCAGATGATGATTGTTGGCATTTGTTTCCTTGATGTCTGTTTAGTTAGAATTCTTTCTAGAAAGACATTTGATGAAGGTTGCCAAAATCCCTAAACTTGGCAACAGGCAACCCACGTTGTTAGTCCGTATGATTAATCGCCATCATCTTCTGCTGTTATTGTTGTGGCTGCTTAGCATCAATCATTCATTTCATATGAATCAGATGATTATTTTTGGCATTCGTTACCCTAATATCTTTCCAGTTAAGGTTCTTTCAAGAAAGACATCAAATATTAAAATCAAGATGATACAATGCTTAAAATAAGAAGTGTTATAGGGCTTTATCAATTTCTTTCAAAATTTTTAAATGTTTTTACCGATTCTGAATGGAACTGGAATGAATCAGCTGTTATTAAAAGTCTAATGTTGTCATAGAACCTGTGTATTTACTGAGAGTACTTAAAGAACAATCCGTGTACTTTATGTTGTAAAGTTTTGTTTTGTGACAAAGACAGTTTTCTTAATGGCTGTACACAGTTTGCATCAGGTTTAAGTAAACTCAGGGTTATGAAACCAAGAAAATCGATGCTTTTTTTATAAGATAGATTTGTTCATATTGAAAGTGAAATCATAACATTTAGTATCTTCGTAATTATTTGAATTCTTCAGACTACTGTTTCCATCTTAAATGTTATTTTCACAACGTTTCAGTTGATGTAACCTCTGACCTTCTTCAGGGGTATCTTACTGAAATCGGGAATGTTTTGATGAAATTCGGGAATATGCATGAAATTTCAAATAGAATCCCTGATTTAATTTACAGGGTAGCATGCTCTCATTCCGCCAGACATGATCAGGTAGAATACCTAAGTAATTCACGATTTTATTTTGAGTGTATCTCGTACTAAGGATTGAACCTTTAACCTCCAGAAGTGTAACTTTTACAATGGAATTTTACCAAGTACTCTATCGACTATGCTATAAATCCTTGCCGACAATTCTATGCAGATTCTCAAGTTTGACAGAAAGATACCCAAATTTGACAAGATACACTGGAAAAAAGAAGAGGGGGGGGGTTTACATCGACTGAAATGTTGTGAAAATAACAGACAAAATGAGATTCATAGTCTGAAGGATGCAAACAATATCAGTAATCAAGCCTCATCTAAAAAAATTTCGAAACGTAATTTAGCATCTTTTAAAAAATGTTTAAAAACTTATAATGTTCTTGTTGATTATTCAAAATAATAGTATGTTGTCTACATAGGCGTACAAATCGTTTGGAATATTTCCTTTAGCAACCTTATTATCCGTTGAAAATATGCAACTTCATTAATGACACTAAAAGGAATTTTACAGAATTAGTAGCTAAGCATTGGCTTTGAATTCCATTAGAGTTCTTGCTAGAAAGGTATCAGTACATACGGGAAGGACCATATGAAGGTTGCCAACATCCTTAATTGAAATTATTTCTGTAGAATGAACTGGACTCAGCATACACAAATCGTGTCATTAACCACTTACTCATTGTCACCTCATTATTGTTGTTATTGTTGTTAAGTAAAATGGATGCCATTCTTGTCGAAAATTTAACTGACAATCTATAGATCTCATTTACTCTATTGGCTTTTGGCCCTGATAATGGGTGACTCCTGAGTAAAAAAAGGGATCAATTTCTTAATCCATGACTTTAAAATATGTTTGATTAATTTTTATTTCTTTTTTATAATTTTTAGTTGCTATTCGCTCTAAAGTATTTACACCGATACCAATGCCCCAAGAAGTGAAATTCCCAGAAGGCCCGATGATGTTTCCAAACCTTGAACTCAGTTGGAAGATTGAAGGTTCTAAAGGCAGCATTATAACTCTTATGGTAAATCATTTCAAAGTTTTTTATTTATAACACAATCGTAGGTATATTATTCAATTGGAATTCACTATTGAGATGAGTATTATTTATTAATTTATTTATTGCGGACTATTATCCTTACTCTTTCTTAGTTGTTGTTTCACAACGTTTCAGTCAACTATTCCTCTGGCCTTTGTCAGGTGGTAACTGCAACGGGATAGGAACTCCGAATCTCCTAACTGCATTCTCAGCAATTATGGCCATCCATAGTTGTTGTTGTCTCACTACATTTTGGCCAAGTAAGCCTCTGGCCGGCTTTGGGTAGGATTGAAACCGTTATCTTCAGACAATTCTCACCTGGAATCATAGAGAATCAATGTCTATCCACTGCGCTATGGGCCCCGAAAAAATATGTATACCATTCGGTATGGACCCGACCCTGGAAGATCAGATAATGAATAAACATGGATTCATAAGACCGAAAAATGCAACCTTGATCGCCCTTCAGGGCCAGTGGCGCAGTGGATAGAGACGTTGAATCTCTACGGTGCAACTGGCGAAACTCGGGAATCTATACAGAATTTTATTTAATCCATGGGACTAAATTCTTCGTGGATATGGATACATAGTTCAATGAATAAAATTGTTATATAACAATCACTACTATGTGACAGTTTTCTTGAGGTTGAAGGTTCAAACCTCACTACAGGTGATACTAACAAAAAATAAAATCTTGGTCTTTTAACAAGATGTAAAGTGTAGTATCTGTTTTGGTATGCACTTTTTTTTGTCCTTGGTCATTGAAGGATAAATTTTTCTGAGTTATACTGAGTTATTTTTGTTTCAATCCATATCAACATGGCTCAAGGAACGGGTATATACTAGTTTAAATAATGAGGGGGGGTCCAAAAGTAATTTCTCCTACATTTTTATTTTGCTCAAATGGATCAGA
Source organism: Euprymna scolopes (assembly GCF_053919585.1). Classification (NCBI taxonomy): domain Eukaryota; kingdom Metazoa; phylum Mollusca; class Cephalopoda; order Sepiida; family Sepiolidae; genus Euprymna; species Euprymna scolopes. Next base: position 27,875,712 of record NC_136522.1, read on the forward strand.
GGGGATTGCAAATTGCATAGTTATGATGACTGAACTTATGCATTCATGATCCAAATGTTTCATCTCTCTGCTTCAGGTATTGAGACTCTCAGAAGGCGGCCCTTGTCATGGATGTGCGTCAGAAGCAGAGATGTGTCATTGAATTTCTAGCAAAAGTGCATTGAAAATGGTGGTAACTATGTAGAAAAATAAATTCTGGAACACAAAAGGTCGCTCGTCTTCATACCTCTTCAACTTTTTGAGTTAAAAAAAAAGAGGTTTTACTCTTGAAACAACCCCTGTATAACAAAGCACACTCCAGACGACCATGACCAGCCAACGTTCATCGCTGGCAAAAGTGTATTGAGAATAGTGACAACAAAATAATTTCTGAGCATAAAAGGTCACTCGGTTTAATGATACGACTTTCATCTTCGTAGTTGTTTAACTTTTTGATTTAAAAAAAGGAGGCTTTACTTTTGGAACAACCTCACACAAATTATCAAACCCTATCTGAAAAATTCCAAAGCATTATATAATAATGTAAATGTTAAAAGAATAAAAACGGTCAATGTTCTCTGGTATAAATTTATAGTCGAGAGTATAAATGGCAAAATCAGTCACCCGTCAGTACGGCTTATCTTTAAAAGCATTCATTGAAAAGTCATGCTTGGAAAGTCAGACTTTTAACGGGTGTTTTTAGATTGAATAAACACATCTTAAGTCTGCTGTATTTCTAAAGAATAAATAATTTGGGCATTTAAATTGGATGACTGCATCTTAAGAAAAGCCATCCTTTTAAAAGGCTGGCTTTACATAATACTAGCAGGGTTAGTCAGCGTTTCCCAAGGCAGAAGTGTAACATTTTTCTATATAAAATTCTATCTCTTCTCTATCTTTCTCTTTTTACCTCTCCTCTTGTTCCCCCACCCACCTCCCTACTACTCTCTTTCTTCTCTGCCCAGCTTTCTTCTCTCTCTGGATATGCACATATACACATAGGCAACCTGTTTTTATATACTCATGAGAAAGTTTTACATAATTTGTCTTGGCAAGCGATCCCCTGCGACAGTTTAGGGTCAAAGAATGAATTTTATTTTTTAATTTTAAATATTTTTCATCTGGGGCAATGCTGATCAAGAATATACCAACTTTGTGGGTTATTGTTTTGCCGGAATTCGCTTTTTTACAGCACTTCCAAAGGCAAGTAAGTTTCGCACGAACCTGTTAAATCAAAGTATTTTCAACTAATGTATTTTCAAAGTATGTTCAACTAATGAAAATGGTTTTCAAACTTCAAAGTCTGTGTGAAAGTCAATGTAAACTTAAAACACTCCTATAAAACCTGCTCAACAAAATCAGTTTCTCTAGAATTCTCAAGCCGGCCGTTCTTTGAACAGTAAGCACACCACATAATTTACTCTCAAAGAACCAATAAAATAAATAGAAGAAACTCATCAAATTTAAAATATAAAAAGAAGAAGTTATCATCAAGAAAACATCTCATCTCTCAGGATGATCTCAATTCTTCTGACGAATTTAAAAAGGCTAACTTCTATTAGTAAATACAAAAAAAAGAAAAAATCAAAACATCACCCGATCGCAAATCACCAAGAAAACATCTTAATTCTTCTGACAATTTTGAAAAAGATAGATACAACAGGCCCTGACGGCATCCTAATTATAGTATTGAAAAAGCTTCAACCAGAACTTCCTCCCTATATACTTACAAAACTGTTTAAACATTGCCTTAAGGAGAAGTGCTTCCCAACACCCTGGAAAACCTCATCAGTATGCCCTGTATTCAAGAATTCAGGTGATAAGTCATCTCCCTCTCAGTACAGATCAATAAGTCTCCCGTGTGTCATGAGTAAGTTGCTAGAATCCATATTAAATAAAGTAGTCAACCACCTCAGTAGAAATAACCTTCTTAGTGATATGCAATATGATTTCCATTCTGCCAGATCTACAGCAGATGTGCTAACGGTTATATCTCATAGGATTAGTGAATCTCTTGACAAAGGCTTTCTTTCTAGGGCAATTGCTCTTGACATATCAAAGGCCTTCAATAAGGCATGGCATAAGATTTCCAGCTACGGTATAACTGGACCTGGCATAAGATTTCCAGCTACGGTATAACTGGAAATCTTTTCGCAATTATTAAATCATTTCTCTCTGATAGGCTCATAAGAGTAGTGGTGGATGGGCAGAAATCAGAGGCCCACAGTATTAATGCTGGAGTCCCTCAGCGGTCCATCCTGGGCCTGACTCTCTTCCTGATCTACATCAATGATCTCCCAAAACACATACTTAAATCATTCGTGGACATCTATGCTGATGACATGACCATCTATGTCAACACATCAAAGGCCATAAATGACAACGTTCTCTCTGATTCGCTCTCGTCTGATCTTGAGTGCATGGTATAGTGGGGGAAGACGTGACTGGTTACTTGAAACCAAGCTCCTATCTTTACATCATCAACAGTCTGATCCCCATTTGGCATCAATTGAAATGAATAGCTCCCGTCTAAGGGAAGCTCCATGTTTTGATAAGCTTCTGGGCTTGACCTTTACTCCTGACCTGAAATGGAACACGTACATCAAGTCAGTTGCCAAGGTTGCTGGAAAAATGGTAGGATCCTTCTACCGCTCCAGAAGATATCTCACTGCTGATGCAATTCTCTATCTATATAAAAGTCAAGTACATCCAAGGATGGAATACTGCTGCCACATTTGGGCAGGAGTTGCAAAAAACAGCCTATCCTGCTTTGACAGAGTACAAAATAGGCTTCGTAGCTTAGTGAGGGATACCCTTTTCTCTTCCCTGTAACCTTTCTCCCACAGGAGAAACTTTGCGAGCCTGGCTTTGTTTTATCTTTACTTCCATGGCAAGTGCTCGTCTGAGCTCCAATCTCTGGTCCCCCCTCGCTAATCTTTCACGATAAAGACCCATCTAGCTAAAATCACTGTCAAAAATATTCCCCACTCTTTATCTGTGCCAAAACCAAAACGTAGATTCCATGAACAAAGCTTCTTTCTTAGAAGTGCATGCCTGTGGAACTCTCTTCTGTTTGCCTGTTTCCCACCGGAATACAACCTGGATGTCTTCAAGTCCAACATAAACAAATTCCTGATAAACCGCTCCCTGAAGTAAGACACTTTATCAAATCTTCAATACTAACGATTACTACGATACTATCCTGATGATTACTGTACACGCAATAACCCTTATCCCCGAGTGGCTTCCGGGCCTTGATAAGTGGTGACTACCCTGTAAAAAAAAAAAACTTCAGGAAACCAAAACACAATTCTGCCTGTTGCCAAGGAAATAATAACCCATTTGCAAATTATCAAAGGAATCATAGCTCCATTCTCCCATTGACTTCTGTGCACTCATTATCCGTATCCTCGAGTGGCTTCCGAGCCCTGATAAGTGGTGACTCCTTTATAAAAAAAGTGAGAGTATGACGAATGACATTCTCACTTCCCACTCTTATAATTGCCTTGTAACTAATTTTTGGAAAATTGTAATTCAATTGAAAAGATCAATGGCCAAAATATACTTGTCTGTGAACTGAACCCTGGTGTACATTAACTGTGTTCGTTTAAACTGAATGCGGTTACCTAAAATATATAATTATTAAGCAGCCAGAATTACAGAATGGAAATCATAGAATCATACAATCTTCCAATGCATGAAAAGTCTATCGCCTGTAAAAATTAATGATCAAGTGTTTGTGAGATATTTTATAGGTACAGAATATGGTTGCTATTTTCTGTTTCGAATACGTTTTTGAAAAGGCAACAAGTTTAGAATAAATATAATAAATTTTGTTAGAAAAATATAAAAATATTTGTTGTGAAGAATGTTTTAGGAAATGCTGTTGGTATTGATTGGAAAAGATTTGTTCTTTTATTTTCGTATGATGACTGGAAAAACATCACTTTAATTAAGCTATTAAGTTTAAATGAACTAATCATCCTATACCATGTGTCCGTTGCTTGATGACGATCACCAATCTGAACATTGTGTGCTGTGGATTTTTCTCTCTATATATCTTCTATGAATTTTTCTGGCTGTTGAGGGGTTGCACTGGCTCACACGTATAAAAAATATAAACAAAACTGGGTGCATGTGTGACACCATCGTGGGAAAGTACCATTTGAGTGCTAACGGCCATATTTTAGTTTTTCTGTTGGGACCGAGATGTCGACTCATTTTGATCTCTTTCGACCTGGTCCAAAACACGATCTTGCTTCCACTGTGTCAAACTCACCACTCTCACCAACTGTGTTCAACTGGCAATTGTCCTCAATTGGATTGTCATAAAATATTGCAAACACATTGACTGTCACAAATTTTTAATTCATTGCCACAAAACCCACGGACATTCCCAAAACTAACTCTTAAAATATATCCAATCCTTTTGTTCCCATTCACCGCCACTACCTGATTTCACAACCTTACCTCAGCTTTTTATTGTCTACTCTGGTGAACAACTTCCTTACCATTGTTCTGCTGATAAACTCTATTTTGTGTATTTTTTATCCAATAAATTTTTTTTCTTCTTGTTTTTTGTCATACTTCCTTTTCTCTTCCTCCTTCACATCCCAACACTTGAGGTGTGTGATTGCAACGTTGATAGTATCACAAAGAATTTTGAAAAAATCGAGATTACTTATATATATATATATATATATATATATATATATATATATATATATATATATATAATTAGACCTGTTTAAAGAGCTCTGGTTTACCCCCCCCCCCCAATGTCTATGTTGCGTCATTGTTTCTTGTTTCTGCACTTATTTGCAGGCAAGTAATTTTTTGCTTTTATTTTGTTTTAGGTTCTGAAATATGCACGATATATCATGGGTTATTCATTCATTTCATTCACCCAGTGTAGTTTTATATATCTTTTCTTTGGGGGGGTTTCACCCCTCCCTTCGTCTCCGTTTTCAATTATGTGTACATTGTTTTATTTTAATCGCTGCCGACGTAATCTCTTGACAAGTGTCGAACGAAAAGTACCTCGATGTCCTTTTTTTTGTTTTAATTATTTTAGTCGAATAGTCTTTTGACTATTTTTCGTGTCTATTTATTCCCTCCCCCGATCTTCCTCCAAATTCTAATAATGACTCTACTAATCCTTTTCAAAACTTTAATAAATTTTTGTACAACTTAAAAACGTTTATGTATATATATGAATGAACCTTTTTGGGGGATCAACGGCCAACTAGCACCGTGTGTGTTTGTGTGTATGTATATGTGTGCTGGTGTGGAGAGGACTCCCGTAAGCCGTGGTGAAGGCAACCTTTCTAGGAGAAGCAAATCTCTGATTTAAAAAAACCATAAAGCGGGAGACCAGTACCCGCATTAAGCTGGTCTGCAGTTTAACTTGTTGCTGGCTATCTTGCTCTTGCTTGTTGCTGGATCTCAACATCTTGAACCGAGCGAGAGACTTAGCTGTCGTACAAAGCTAAGACTCTGTAACATCATCTGTGTATAGATACTCCCTCAGGAATTTGTCTATAAAAATGGTCCTGTGGCGATGCAAGTCATTTTCGGGCTCATGGACTTTAAGTGTTTGAGGGAGTGGCACTCGTCTGACAAGACGTTGCAATCATCATCAATCATCATCATCATCATATATATATATATATATATATATATATAGTGGAAATGGTAATTAATAAAAACTGAAGAAAGTGCGCATTACTGTTGTAGAGCAAATATGCGTTTACGGTAATAAAAAATAAAACGGATATATATATTAAACTATTGAGTTTAAACAAATTCTAGCCACAATTATACTTTGCTAATTTCTTTCTGTCCTCTGATGAGAAGATTAGAAAGAGCAGCATTCTTTGAAACTCTGCTGAATAAGTATGTTGAAAATTGTTTTCGGGAGTGTTTTGTATATATATATATATATATATATATATATATATATATATATATATATAATCAGTGAAATTACTTGCAATGTTCTGCAGCCTCACAGCACCTAATGATTAGCCCCCATTAGAGAGCAAAACTGATATTTTTTCCTTTCCATGAATTGCAATTTTTCTTTTTGCCATTTTTATTGAATATTAATATTGGATATTTTCACTTATTCAGATGACTGAGTGTATTCTGCTGAATAGCGAAGGGAATTTTTTAGAGATTTGGTATGGAAATGTTCCGGCAGTCAATCTGACTTCTTCAAATGAAAATCAAGTGTTCATTTCCGATACAAATGAAGTCTATATTTATTTGAATACCGGAAATAAAGCCTACAAAGGTGGTTTCACTCTTACTTATCAAGAAGGTACGTACTTTTTTACTTTTTTGGTGTGGTTTAAGGAATGCACATGTATATATGGTTTAGTTCTCTGGACCCAGAGATGACGATGTCTTCTTTCTTTCTTCTGGAATAGTAAATACGATCCCTTAAAAGGGGAGGGGGGTAATCATGTTAATTTATATTGATTAAACTACTAGCAGACCTATCCAGTATTACACAGGTCATAGATGACACAAAATAAAACTGTGTGTAATATATCTGTCTGAAATAAACCATTATTTAAAGTACATGTGAGAAATGGAAAGGAAAATGAACAGCAATAGAAATAACTACTGAATTGCAATATTATCAACTGTCTAACTTATTCTCGTTGCATAATAAATGATCAATTCGTTACTTTAGTTCGTTGAGTGACAGATAAAAAAATCAAAACTTTCCAATTTTAATTAACAGCATTATAGAGAAGCAAATAATTATAAAAAAGAAAAAAAATCACCCAAAGATTAAATGTTGCAGTTATTACTCCCGAGCAACACTGGTTTCTATCTCTAATACACAACAATATGAAAAATAAATATGTATCTTAATTTTAATGCATTAAAGTAGACATTCTCAAACATATCTTTGTTTTTAAGGACAGCCATGCACAAAGAAACATGCACAGCCATGCACAAAGAAACATGCACATACATACACAAAGAGAGAGGGTGTTCTCTTTTATGATATACGAGCTGGTTTTACCAACTTGCTATAACTGCACAAAGTTTTCTACTTGAAATCAAAATTTTAAATAATAGACATTACATTCATGAGTTTCTTGTAAACATGAGTCAAACAATTTTGCATTTTTTCATATAAATTAACATTTATTTTTTATAAATAGATAAATATTAATATTTCCATAACTTTGATACAACTTGTTTTTAAAGTAAAGAAATGAATAGAAAGAAAAAAAATAAATTTCTTTGAACAATATGTAGGCAGCTCTTAATAAAAAAATCGGTATCGGGAGAAAAATGTTTATCCCAACTAAACAATTCAGCCATTTGTGAAGTTGACCTTAAAAAATAGCACTCATAAAAAATCGGTGCTCATGAAGAAAGGCATCCAGACGTAACTCAACAACCACCCAGCTTTCCCCGAACATGACGTCAACAGCCAGAGTAAGCCAAGTGTTGCCGAGGAAGGCATAACAAGAAAAAAAAACACCTACCTTAAATTTTAAGTTCAACTGTAAGCAAAAATATTATAACAAGAAAAAAGTATTTCACTGATTTCGTGAAGTTGACCTTTAACAATAAGAAAAATCCGATATATATATTTGAAGCTTGAAGGCGTTTCTGCCTTCATGTGTAACTGGACGTGATGATCATATAGACATTCAGTACATAAGGGATCATATAAACATTCAGCATATAAAGGATCATATAGATATTAACACACAACGGATCATATAGATATTAACACACAACGGATCATATAGATATTCAAGACAAAGGATAATATAGATATTCAGTAGAAAAAGGATCATATAGATATTCAGCACACACAGGATCATATATATATTAGCACATTAAGGATCATATAGAAATTCAAGACATAAAGGATCATATAAATATTCAACAGACAAAGGATCATATAGATATCACGCACACAAGGGATCGTATAGACATTCAACACCTAAAGGATCATATAGATATTCAACACACCAAGGGTCATATAGATATTCAAAACAAAGGATCATATAGATATTCAACACAAAAAGGATCATATAGATATTCAACACAAAAAGGATCATATAGATATTCAACACAAAAAGGATCATATAGATATTCAACATATAAAGGATAATATAGATATTTAGAACACATAGGATCATATAGATATTCAACACACAAAGGATCATATAGATATTAAACACAAAGGATAATATAGATATTCAACACATAAAGGATCATATGCATATTCAACACACAAAGGATCATATAGATATTTAGAACACATAGGATCATATAGATATTCAACACATAAAGGATCATATAGATATTCAACACATAAAGGATCATATCACTATTAAGAACACAAAGGATCATATAGATGTTCATCACATACAGGATCATATAGATATTCAACACATAAAGGATCATATAGATATTAAACAAATAAAGGATCATTTAGATATTCAGAACACAAAGGCTCATATAGATATTCAACACATACAGGATCATATTGATATTCAACACACAAAGGATCATATAGATATTCAACACGTAAGGGATCACATAGATATTCAGAACATATAGGATAATAAGGATATCCACCACATAAAGGATCATATAGATATTCAACACATAAAGGATCATATAGTTATCCAACACACAAAGGATCATATAGATATCCAACACATACAGGATCATATAGGTATTCAACACATACAGAGTCATATATATATTAAACACACAAAGGATCGTATAGATATTCAACACATAAAGGATCATGTAGATATTCAACACACAAAGAAACAAAAAGATATTACACACAAAGGATCATATAGATATTCAACACATGAAGTATCATATATATATTCAGTACACAAAGGATCATATAGATATTCAACACATAAAGAATCATATAGATATTCAACACATACAGGATTATATATATATACAACACATATAGGATCGTTATATATTCAGGACATGAAGGATCATATAGATATTCAACACATAAAGGATCATATATATATTCAGCACACAAAGAATCATATAGATATTTAACAAACAAAAGATCGTATAGACATTCAACACACAAAGGATTATATAGATATTCAACACATAAGGGATCATATACATATTCAACACATACAGGATCTTATAGATATTAAAAACATAAAGGATCATATAGATATTCAACACATAAGGGATCATATAGATATTCAACACATAAAGGATCATAAAGATATTCAACACATAAGGGATGATATAAACATTCAACACACATAGGATCATATAGATATTCAACACATAAGGATCGTATAGATATTACATACATAAAGGATCATATAGATATTCAACACAAAAACGAACATATAGATATTAAACATAAAGGATCGTATAGATATTCAACACAAAGAATCATATAGATATTCAACACATAAAGGATCATATAAATATTGAACACATCAGGGATCATACAGATATTCAACACATAGGGGACAATTTAGAGATTCAACACAAAGGATCATATAGATATTCAACACATAAAGGATCATATAGATATGCAACACATAAAGGATCATATAGACATTCAAAACATAAGGGATCCTTTACATATGCAACACATAAAGGATCATATAGACATTCAACACAAAGGATCATATAGATATTAAACACATAACGGATCATATAGATATTCAACACACAAGGGATCATATAGATATTCAACACATAAAGGATCATATAGATATTCAACATATAAGGGATCATATAGATATTCAACACATAAAGGATCATATAGATATTCAACACATGAAGGATCATATATTCAACACGTAAGTAGTCATATAGATATTAAACACATAAGGGATCATATAGATATTCAACACATAAGGGATCATATAGATATTCAACACATAAAGGATCATATAGATATTTAACATATAACGGATCATATAGATATTCAACACATAAAGGATCATATAGATATTCAACACATAAGGGATCATATAGATATTTAACACATAAAAGATCATATAGATATTCAACGTATAAAGGATCATATAGATATTGAGCATAAAATGGATCATATAGATATTCAACATATAAAGGATCATATTGATATTCAACCCATACGGCGCGTATAGATATTCAACACATAAAGGATCATATTGATATTCAACACCTAAAGGATCATATAGATATTCAACTATTAAGGGATAATACAGATATTCAACACACAAAGGATCATATATATATATATATTCAACACAAAAGGGATCATATAGACATTTAACACACAAACGATCATATAGATATTCAACATAAAAAGGATGATATAGATATTCAATACATAAAGGACCATATAGATATTCAACACATAAAGGATCATATATAGATATTCAACACATAAGGGATCATATAGACATTCAACACAGAAAGGATCATATAGATATTCAACACAAAAGGGATCATATAGATATTCAAAACACAAATGGATCATATACATATTCAACACATAAAGGATCATATTGATATTCAAAACACAAAGGATCATATAGACATTACACACATAAGGGATCATATACATATTCAAACACAAAGGATCATATAGACTTTCAACATATAAAGGATCATATAGACATTCAACATATAAAGGATCATGTAGATATTCAAAACACAAAGAACTATATAGATATTCAACACATAAGGGATCATAAAGATATTCAACATATAAAGGATCATATAGATATTCACCACACAAAGGATCATGTAGATATTCAACACACACAGGATCATATAGATATTCAACACATAAGGGATAATATAGATATTCAACACATAAGGTATCATACAGATATTCAACACATCAGGGATCATATAGACATTCAACATATAAAGGATCATATAGATATGCAACACATAAAGGATCATATACATATTACCCACACAAGGGATCATATTGATATTCAACACACAAAGGATCATATTGATATTCAACACATAAGGGATCATATAGATATTCAGTACATACAGGATCTTATGGATATTTAGTACATAAAGGATCATATAGACATTCAACACATAAAGGATCATATAGATATTCGAAACACAAAGGATCATATAGATATTCAACACATAAAGGATCATATAGATATTCAACACATAAAGGATCATATAGATATTCAACACATAAGGGATCATATAGATATGCAACATATAAGTGATTATATAGCCATTAAACACATAAGTGATCATATAGATATTCAACACATAACGGATCATATAGAAATTCAATACACAAAGGATCATATAGATATTCAACACATAAAGGATCATATACATGTTCAACACAAACAGGATCATATAGACATTAAACACAGAAGGGACTATATAGACATTCAACACATAAAGGATCATATAGATATTCAACATACAGGGATCATATAGATATTCAACATACAAAGGATTATGTAGATATTAAACACATAAAGGATCATATAGATATTCAACACATACAGGCTCATATATACATTCAACATACAAGGGATCATATAGATATTCAACACATAAAGGATCATATAGATATTCAACACATAAAGAATCATATAGATATTCAACATATAAAGGATCATATAGATATTCAACATATCAGGGATCATATAGATATTCAACACAGAAAAGATCACATAGATATTCAACACATAACGGATCATATAGAAATTCAACGCACAAAGGATCATATAGATATTCAACACATAAAGGATCATATACATGTTAAACACATACAGGATCATATAGACATTCAACACATAAGGGACTATATAAATATTCCACATATAAATGATCATATAGATATTCAACACATAAAGGATCATATAGATATTCAACACATAAAGAATCATATAGATATTCAACACATAAGGGATCATATAAATATTCAACACATAAGGGATCATATAGATATTACACACATAAGGGATCATATAGATATTCAACACATAAAGAATCATATAGATAGTCAACACATAAGGGATCATATAGATATTTTACACATGAATGATCATATAGATATTCAACACATAAAGGATCATACAACACATAAAGGATCATATAGATAAAACACATAAGGGATCATATTGATATTCAGAACATAAAGGATCATATAGATATCCAACACATACAGGATCATATGGATATTTAACACATAAGGGATCATATAGATATTCAACACCCGAAGGATCATATAGATATTCAACACATAAGGGATCATATAGATATTAAACACATAAGGGATCATATCGATATTCAACACATAAGGTATCATATAGATAATTAAAAAAACAATCGATCATATAGATATCCAACAAATTAAGGATCATATAGATATCCAAGACATGAAGGATCATATAGACATAAAACACAAAGGATAATAGAGATATTCAACACGTAAGGGATCATATAAAAATCTAACACATAAAGGATCATATAGATATTCAACACACAAAGGATCAAATAGATATTCAACACCTAAGAGATCAAATAGATATTCAATACATAAGGGATCATATATTTATTCATCACACAAAGGATCATATAGATAGTCAACACATAAAAGATCATATAGATATTCAATGTATAAGGGATATTAATTTCATAATGTGGATATTAAGTTCATAATGGATCGTATAGATATGCTACACACAAAGGATCATATAGATAGTCAACACATAAGAGATCATATAGATATTCAGAACATAAAGGAGCATATAGATATTCAACACATACGCGATCATATAGATATTTAATACATAATAATATGCATTTCAACGCATAGATATTCAAAACACAATGGATCATAAAGCTATCCAACACATTAAGGATCATATAGATATCCAACACATAAAGGATCATATAGATATTCAACACATAAAGGATCATATAGTTATTCAACACGTAAGGGATCATATAGATATCAAACATTTAAAGGATCATATAGATATTCAACACACAAAGGATCATATAGATATTCAACACCTAAGAGATCAAATTGATATTCAACACTAAAGGGATCATATAGATATTCATCACACAAAGGATCATATAGATATTCAACACATAAGGGATCATATAGATATCCAACACATAAAAGACTATATAGATATTCAACACATAAAGACTCATATAGATATTCAACGTATAAGGGATCATATATATATTAAGTACATAAAGGATCGTATAGATATGCTACACACAAAGGATCATATAGATATTCAACACATAAGGGATCATATAGATATTCAACACATAAGGGATCATATAGATATTAAACATATAAAGAATCATTTAGATATTCAACACAAAAGGGATCATATAGATATTCAACACACAAAGGATCATATAGATATTCAACACATAAGGGATTATATAGATATGCAACACATAATGTATCATATAGATATCCAACACATAAAGGATCATGTAGATATTAAACACATAAAGGGTCATATAGATATCCAACACATAAAGGATCATATACATATTCAACACATAAAGGATCATATAGATATTCAACACACAAATGGTCATATAGATAGTCAACGCATGAAGGATAATATAGATATTCAATGCATAAAGGATCATATAGATATTCAACGCATAAAGGGTCATATAGATATTAAACACATAAAGGATCATATAGATATTCAACACACAAATGATCATATAGATAATCAACACATAAAGTGTCATATAGATATTCAACACATTAAGGATCATATACATATTCAACACATAAAGGATCATGTAGACATTCAACACACAAAGGATCATATAGATATTCAACACATAAGGGATCATATAGATATTCAGAACATAAAGGATCATATAGATATCCAACACATAAAGGATCATATAGACATTCAACACATAATGGATCATATAGATATCAAACACGTAAAGGATACTATTGATATCCAACACATAAAGGATCATATAGATATCCAACACATAACGGATCATATCGATATCCAACACACAAAGGATCATATAGATATTCAACACATATAGGATCATATAGATATTCAACACATAAGGGATCATATAGATATTCAACACATAAGGGGTCATATAGATATTCAACACATAAGGGATCATATAGATATTTAACACATAAGGGATCATATAGATATTCAACACATAAAGGATCATATAGATATTCAACACATAAGGGATCACATTGATATTCAACACACAAAGGATCATATAGATATCCAACACATAAGGGATCATATAGATATTCAGTACTTTAAGTATCTTATAGATATTCAGTACATAAAGGATCTTATAGATATTAAACACATAAAGGGTCATATAGATATCCAACACATAAAGGATAATATACATATTCAACAAATAAAGGATCATATGGATATTCAACACACAAATGGTGATATAGATATTCAGCGCATAAAGGATCATATAGATATTCAGCACATAAAGGGATCTAAGAGATATTCAACACACAAGTGATCATATAGATATTCAACGTATAAAGGGTCATATAGATATTCAACACATAAAGGATCATATAGATATTCAACACATGAAGGATCATGTATACATTCAACACACAAAGGATCATATAGATATTCAACACATAAGGGATCATATAGATGTTCAACATATAAGAGATCATATAGATATTCAGAACATAAAGGATCATATAGATATCCAACACATAAAGGATCATATAGACATTCAACACATAAAGGCTCATATAGATATCACACACGTAAAGGATCATATTGATATCCAACACATAAAGGATCATATAGATATCCAACACATAAAGGATCATATAGATATGCAACACATAAAGGATCATATAGATATTCAACACATAAGGGATCATATAGATATCCACACATAAAGGATAATATAGATATTCAACACATAATGGATCATGTAGACATCCCAACAAACAAAGGATCATATAGATATTCAACACACAAAGGATCATATAGATATTCAAAACACAATCGATCATAAAGATATTCAACACCTCAGAGATCAAATATATATTCAACACATAAGGGATAATATAGATATTCATCACACAAAGGATAATATAGATATTCACACACAAAGGATCATATAAATATTCAACACCTAAGAGATCAAATAGATATTCAAAACATAAGGGATCATATAGATATCCAACACATAAAAGATCATATAGATATTCAACACATAAGGGATCATATAGATATTCAACGTATAAGGGATCATATGTATATTAAGTACATAAAGGATCGTATAGATATGGTACACACAAATGATCATATAGATATTCAACACATAAGGGATCATATAGATATTCAGAACATAAAGGATCATATAAATATTCAACACAAAAGTGATCATATAGATATTCAACACATAAGGGATCATATAGATATTCAACACATAAGAGTTCAGATAGATATCCAACACATAAGGGATCATATAGATATTGAACACATAAAGGATGATACAGATATCCAACACATAAGGGATCATATAGATATTCAACACATAAGGGATCATATAGATATTTAACACATAAGGGATCATATAGATATTCAACACATAAGGGATCATATAGATATTGGACACACAAAGGATCATATACATATTCAACACATAAGGATCATATAAATATTCAATGCATAAGGGATCATATAGATACTCAACACATAAGGGATCATATAGATATTCAACACATAAAGAATCATTTAGATATTCAACACATAAAGAATAATTTAGATATTCAACACATGAGGGATCATATAGATATTAAACATATAAGGGATCATATAGATATTCAACGTATAAGGGATCATATAGATATTAAGTACATAAAGGATCGTATAGATATGCTACACACAAAGGATCATATAGACATTCAACACATAAGGGATCATATAGATATTCAGCGCATAAAATATCATATAGATATTTAACACATAAAGGATCATATAGATATTCAACACATAAGGTATCATATAGATATTCAACATATAAGGGATCATATAGATATTCAGCATATAAAGGATCATATAGATATTCAACACATAAGGGATCATATAGATATTCAACACATAAGGGATCATATAGATATGCAACACATAAGGTATCATATAGATATCCAACACATAAGGGATCATATAGATATGCAACACATAAGGGATCATATAGATATCCAACACATAAGGGATCATATAGATATTCAACACATAAGGGATCATATAGATATGCAACACATAAGGTATCATATAGATATTCAACACATATAGGATCATATAGACATTCGACACATAAAGGATAATATAGATATGCAACACATAAGGGATCATATAGATATTCAACACATATAGGATCATATAGATATTCAACACATATAGGATCATATAGATATTCAACACAAAGAGGTTCATATAGATATTCAACACATAAAGGATCATATAGATATCCAACGCATAAAGGATCATATAGATATTCAACACATAAGGGATCATATAGATATGCAACACATAAGGTATCATATAGATATCCAACACATAAAGGATCATATAGATATCCAACACATAAAGGATCATATAGATATTCAACACATAAGGGATCATATAGATATTCGACACATATAGGATCATATAGATATTCGACACATATAGGATCATATAGATATTCAACACATATAGGATCATATAGATATTCAACAAATATAGAATCATATAGATAATCGACACATATAGGATCATATAGGTATTCAACACATAAGGGATCATATAGATATGCAACACATAAGGTATCATATAGATATCCAACACAAAGAGGTTCATATAGATATTCAACACATAAAGGATCATATAGATATCCAACGCATAAAGGATCATATAGATATTCAACACATAAGGGATCATATAGATATGCAACACATAAGGTATCATATAGATATCCAACACATAAAGGATCATATAGATATCCAACACATAAAGGATCATATAGATATTCAACACATAAGGGATCATATAGATATTCGACACATATAGGATCATATAGATATTCAACACATATAGGATCATATAGATATTCAACAAATATAGAATCATATAGATAATCGACACATATAGGATCATATAGGTATTCAACACATAAGGGATCATATAGATATGCAACACATAAGGTATCATATAGATATCCAACACAAAGGATCATATAGATATTCAACACATATAGGATCATATAGATATTCAACACATAAAGGATCATATAGATATTGTACATATAAAGGATCATATAGATATTCAACACATATAGGATCATATAGATATTGTACACATATAGGATCATATAGATATTCGACACGGAAAGGGTAGTGTAGATATTTGGATATATAATTAATATTCTCCCCATAAGACAACTGTCATTGTCTTATGGGGAGAATATTAAATGTGTTAAATTAATTTAATCAAAACAGGATGTATTTGAAGTTTTAAAATGGTTTCGATTCCCATAGCTCACTCAGGTTAAAAGACCACTTAGAAATTTACAAAGACTTTCATTGTTTCCTTAGAAGACTTTTTCCATACGATTTAAATTTTATGAAAATCGGATATGTTTGAGGCTTTAAAGGAATTATTCCCCCATAGCCGTCGTAAAGGCAGTCTTAGAGATTTTGGAACACTTCCATTCTATTCTACTTTAGATTTGACATGGAAACAAATTTTTAGATTTGATTTAAATTCTCTTACCGTTCTTTGTATAGGAAATCACACACACCGACACACACACACACACACACACACACACACACATATATATATATATATATATATATATATATATATATATGTATATATATATGTGTGTATTTGTTAAAACTGGTGATTAGTAAAAATCTGCAAAGAGTGCTCAATACTATTGCAGAGCAAATGTGTGTTTTATTTTTCTATTCCTGTTTTATCTGTTTGGTTACATATGTTTCGGATGTTGGACCATGTATACGATCCAACAGCCTCGTCAGTTTCTGTAAGGTCTGACGAGGCTGTTGGATTGGAAACATGGTCCAACATCCGAAACATATGTAACCAAACATATAAAACGGTAATAAAAAAAATAAAACTATATATATATATATATATATATATATATATGTACGTATATATATATATATATATACGTATATATATATATATATATACGTATATATATATATATATATACGTATATATATATATACGTATATATATATATATATATATACGTATATATATATACGTATATATATATATATACGTATATATATATATATACGTATATATATATATATATACGTATATATATATATATATACGTATATATATATATACGTATATATATATACGTATATATATATATATACGTATATATATATACGTATATATATATATATACGTATATATATATATATATATATATATATATATACGTATATATATATATATATATATATATATATATATATATATATATATATATATATATATATATATATATATATATATATATATATTTATATGCTAGGAATTAGACGTGCCTGTTTTTTTTTTTGCTTTTGTGAATTTTAAAACTTTAGTAATCCGCAAAAAAAAAAAAAAAAAAATACAAGAGATATTTACTATTCTCAACTGGAAGTTTGAAAACACTTGAGAAGCGCAAATACAAATAAAAAAAATATATGTTCAAGTTTAATGGTTGATTTTAAATTCCTATTTAACACCGAATAAACTATTTACTACGTAAAATGAGCATCAAACTATTTCCCCTTTATAACTGATTTGGAATAAAACTTTTGTCTTTAATATTAAAGATAATATTGCTGGTGACCTAACATCACCAAAAAATCCCATTGCACAAATAAAATATAATTGACAAAACAATAGAACAAATTCGAAAGTGAAGCAGAAAAGAGAATACAACAAAAACGAACGATATTAGTCGCAGCATGGTGCAATTCTTTTTTTGCTTTTTCTTCAAATTTTCTTTCTTGGCCTGATTCGTTGATTGCATTCTCTCCCATGGTAACCTTTTTCTTCTTATTTTCTTTATGTTGAATCCTTTTTTGCGAAAAGGCCTGATATCACGGTGCCAAATAACTTTAAGTTAACGTTGTCGTCACCTTCTAACGACAGTCGCAAAATGAACAAAAATGAAAAGAAATTCGACTCAGCTTATTCAGTTGAAATAAAAGGAATTTATTCATGGTGCTTTCCAGAATAACGCATTGCATCTTGTTGTAAATGTCTCTTAGTTCGCCATGTATTTAACCAACTTTGCCGTCTCTATACGTGCTTAAAAATATCTCACGCTACCATACGTCCATCTCATGCCGGCACACACTTTTTTGTTCTCGCCATGTGGCGCCTTTTTCCTGGTTTTTCTTTCCTTTCTCTCCCGCCACTGTGACGTCATATCGCACAATGGCATAGTTTCATGCACTTGCTGCTAACACGCGTCAGCGGCTCTGTTACATATATACAAAAACTAAATAGCAACGTTAAAGTTTCAATGCAAGAAACAAATAGCAACGTGATGGTCTAACTAAAAAACACAAATAGCAACATAAAATTCTAAATACTAAAAATAAGCAAAAACATTAAAAGCTTAATAACAAAAACAAATAGCAACTTTAAGGTCTTAATATAAAACATACCAAAGAAAAATAAATATACACGTTCTGACTAAAATACCAAAGAAAAATAAATATACACGTTCTGACTTAAATACCAAAGAAAAATAAATATACACGTTCTGACTTAAATACCAAAGAAAAATAAATAGACACGTTCTGACCTAAATACCAAAGAAAAATAGACACGTTCTGACCTAAATACCAAAGAAAAATAAATAGACACGTTCTGACCTAAATACCAAAGAAAAATAAAAAAAAATAACGGTATGATGAATAAACAAAATAACACATAGTAACGCTAAGGACTAAATACAAAAAAAAAAATTGATAGCAACGTTCAGATCTAAATGCACAGCATAAATGGATCGTCAATTTCTAAATACAAAAAAAAATAGCAACATTTTAGTCTAAATACAAAAGATAAATAGCAACGTTAAGGTCTAAATGCCAAAAATAATAAGCAACATTTAAGTTTAAATGAAAATAAACGGTAAATTTAATGTGTAAATGCCTAAAACAAATTATGGTCCAGATGAATTTAGGAAAACTCGTCCCGGGAAAACTCGTCTCGGGAAAACTCGTCTCCGGAAAACTCGTCTCGGGAAAACTCGTCCCCTTTCGCTAATTAGGAAAACTGGTCCCGTATTGAATAAATATCGATTGAAAACACATTTTATGATCGTTCTTGAAGGAGATATTGTTTTTTAAAATAAACTATAGCCCCCCCCTAATGTTTTTTTAAAAATATTTTTACTTGTTTCATGTTTTTTTGTTTTTTTTTATATAAAATCGATTTTCTAAGTGTCCGTTTTCTAAGTTCTTAGTGGTTTAACTTATTTTAAAGCGTTTATTATGTTCATACAAAGTTAATTACAAATTTTTTTTGTTCTTATTTTAACGATGTTTTTTGGAGTCATAAAAACAATAATAAAAAACAAAACCCAAAAATTAAAAAGAGCGATTCGATTCTTCGTTACGCTTTTGGTTTTGTTTTTTAATTATGATAGTTTTTTGTTGTTATGTTTTTGTTTTCTGTCATACCAAATGCACTCATGCGTTATTTAAAATTATGATTTTATCAATTATCAACATTTATTGTCGTCCTGTCAAATTTTGCAAAAATTAACTAATAAATTAAAAGCGAAATATTTTTTTGGCGCGAGAGATGCCATGTGCTAACCTCTCGTTAACTCATTTTTAATTTTTTAAATTTTTACTTCAAAATTCTAAAATCAATCATTAAGAGAGAAAGTAATCACTAAATAAATTTATTAATCAATTTTCTTGAAAACTCCGCTATCGTTTATCAAGAATCTTTTTAATTTCATTTTTTGTTGGTTGCTTTTCGAAGGGAGATATAGGTTTCCCCCCCCCCTCTCTAAATTATATTTTAAAAAATATTAAAATTTATTATTTTCTTTTTAAAACCAAATCTCCCTCAGTAATTTCTTTAATTTTCTATTTTTTAGCGATTATCAAGACCCCCTAAGATGTGATATACCGGGCATTATTTCTCGTTCTCCCGTAACACTCGACATGTTTTTTGTTTGTTTTCTGTTTTTTTTTTCTTTACCAAATAAACGATTCCAAATAAATTAAATAAACAACATAGTCGGCGAGGTAGAAAAATCGATTTTACCCTTTTATAAACAACAGTATATAAGTAAATTCTTTTGATATTAATATAAAAAAAATATGCGGTCTCGTTTATGAACATAATAAACGCTTTTATTAAAAACACAAAAAAACATTAAACAAGTAAAAGTATTTTTAAAAAAATATTATGGGGGGGGGGTATAGTTTATTTTAAAAAACAATATCTCCTTCAAGAACGATCATAAAATGTGTTTTCAATCGATATTTATTCAATACGGGACCAGTTTTCCTACCTAGCGAAAGGGGACGAGTTTTCCCGAGACGAGTTTTCCGGAGACGAGTTTTCCGGAGACGAGTTTTCCCGGAACGAGTTTTCCGGGCACCGGTCCAGATACAAAAAATAAATAACTGCGTAAATATTTAAATACAAGAAATAGTAACTTTAGGTCTAAATACACCTAAAAAATAGCAACGTTACCAATAAATAAATAAATAAATAACAACGTTGAAGTATAATTACAAAAAAACAAAAATAGACACGTTCAGGTGAAAATATCAAAGACAAATAACAACGTTAAAATGAATAGACAAAATTGCATATAGTAACGCTGGTGCCCGGAAAACTCGTCCCGGGAAAACTCGTCTCGGGAAAACTCGTCTCCGGAAAAATCGTCTCGGGAAAACTCGTCCCCTTTCGCTAGGTAGGAAAACTGGTCCCTTATTGAATAAATATCGATTGAAAACACATTTTATGATCGTTCTTGAAGGAATATTGTTTTTTAAAATAGACTATAGCCCCCCCCCCATAATATTTTTTAAAAATATTTTTACTTGTTCAATATTTTTTTTTTTTTTTTAAAAAATAAAATCGATTTTCTAAGTGTCCGTTTTCTACCTAACTGGCTAAGTTCTTAGTGGTTTCACTTATATTAAAGCGTTTATTATGTTCATACAAAGTTAATTACAAATTTTTTTTTTCTTATTTTAACGATGTTTTTTGGAGTCATAAAAACAATAATTAGAAACAAAACTAAAAAATTAAAAAACAGGGAGCGATTATTCGATTTTTCGTTACTTTTTTGTTTTGGTTTTTTAATTATGATAGTTTTTTGTTGTTATGTTTTTGTTTTCTCTCATACCAAATGCACTCATGCGTTTTTTAAAATTATAATTTCATCAATTATCAACATTTATTGTCGTCCTGTCAAATTTTGCAAAAATTAACTAATAAATTAAAAACGAAATATTTTTTGGCGCGAGAGATGCCATGTGCTAACAATCTCTCGTTAACTAATTTTTAATTTTTTTTAATTTTTACTTTAAAATTCTAAAATCAATCATTAAGAGAAAAAGTAATCACTAAATAAATTTATTAATCAATTTTCTTGAAAACCCCGCTATCGTTTATCAAGAATCTTTTCAATTTCATTTTTTGTTGGTTGTTTTTCGGAGGGAGATATAGTTTTTACCCCCCCCCCCGCGCTCTCTCCCTCTCTCTAAATTATATTTTAAAAAATATTAAAATTTATTATTTTCTTTTTAAAACTAAATCTCCCTCAGTAATTTCTTTAATTTTCTATTTTTTAGCGATTATCAAGACCCCTAAGATTCACATCTTAGGGGTCTTGATAATCGCTAAAAAATAGAAAATTAAAGAAATTACGGACATTATTTCCCGTTCGGGTTTGTAGTAATACAAACCCGTAAATTCTTTTTATATTAATATAAAAAAGCGGTCTCGTTTATGAACATAATAACCGCTTTAAAATAAGTGAAACCACTAAGAACTTAACCAGTTAGGTAGAAAACGGACACTTAGAAAATCGATTTTATTTAAAAAAAAAAAAAAAAAAAAAAAAAACATTAAACAAGTAAAAATATTTTTTTTTTAAATATTATGGGGGTTATAGTCTATTTTAAAAAAAAACAATATCTCCTTCAAGAACGATCATAAAATGTGTTTTCAATCGACATTTATTCAATAAGGGACCAGTTTTCCTACCTAACGAAAGGGGGCCAGTTTTCCGGAGACGAGTTTTCCGGAGACGAGTTTTCCGGAGACGAGTTTTCCGGAGACGAGTTTTCCCGGGACGAGTTTTCCTAAATTCAGTAACGCTAAGGTCTAAATACAAAAAAAAAAAAAAAAAAAAAAAAAAATAGCAACGTTAAGATCGCAGTGCTAAACACAAATCGCAACGTTTGTTGAAACTTTACCTTTATTACTCCAAGTCTTATGCGTTTACAAACAGCATAAGTAACGGAATTTGTGTTCGTCAACAAAATCCGTTTTTCATGGTAACAAAAATGAAAGAAAAAAAAAGGAAAAAAGGGCATTTTTCATGGTATATAAAAATGAAAGGAAAAAAGGCATTTCAACCAAATTTGTTGGAGAAAGGAAACTAATAGAAATGAGCAAAGAAATACAGACCCGAATGTGTTTAAAATGATCCAAGTTTATTAACACAAAAAGTTATCAATTGCCTTTATTTCACAAGGCTGGGGTTAAAAAAAAGCCTTAAGAAACATTAAAAATAAATAACAAAAAAATAATACAAAAAAGACGACAAATCTTACTTATAAGAAAGGCTGAAAGAAAAGAACATATAAAAAACAGAAAACAGTCCTTTTATTTAAATGCAGTCCTTCTTTTAACGAAATGTTCAGTCTTTCTTTGACAAAATGTTTTTTTTCTTTTCCGAAAGGAATCACAAACAAAAAGTTTCTTTGACCTTAAATGGGAGAAAGAATTAAAATAATTTTTCTTTTGAGAATGCTCAGATACCTTTAAATTTAAAGGAAAGAAACAGAAAACTATAAAGCCGCTTTGGTAGGCTTTATGTGTCTCCCCTTAATAATAGGCACAATGCCTCTAACCAATTCCCATTTAAATTCCTCCATGAATTGCATAAAATACCAGGGACCCATATTCAACAAACTATGGACCAAACTGGAATACTTAAAAATTCCTAACAAATTTAAATTCTTCCTCGCTACATTTACGGCAAGCTGCAATTCTAGGCAGATTAAATTTAATTGCCGCACAATTTTCTAACTGCAACCTGATCCTCACTGAGCCTAATTCGCCGGTACTTAGAGAGTTGGTCTCAGCAACCGGGCGTTCTGGTTCAGGATCGCAAACCTTGACCGGCATTATTGTCGGTGTATCAAAGAGCACCGGGATACTAACAGAATGGCTTCTCTAACACCATTCTGGAATGCATCTACCCGAGAAGCATCTGCGTCCAGATATTCTAAATCCACAGTCTCAGGAGAAAAACAAACATAGACTTGCTCAGTCAAGTCAAGAAACGTGTCTAAGCCCTCTCTAATCTCAGTCATATTTTGTCGAAAGATAACTTTAGGACTATTTTTGTCTGGCCTCATAAAGCTGAGGTTGAGAATAATAGAATCCATAGCAAATGACCTTTCCCCCACCAATGTACGGTAAGAAGAATTTGCAGACATACCTAGGCCTTTAAAAATATTAAATAATTGTAAACTAAAGCCAAATAAGATATCATACAGAATTCTAACTAAATTTTCTCCTATAGACAGTTAAAACAAATACTCATTAAACTGAGATTTGCGTTAGTATTAATTTTAAGCAATAAAATTGTACAAATAAAATTATCAATTATTCGCCCTAAGGTGCTAGTGGACACAAAGTCGAGCTTAACGAAGGAGAAAATCCAATTCCATAGATGCACTTTGGATTGGGACAAATTAAATTAACTCCGAAGGATATTTTTCCTTCAAGACTGAGGACATAAATAAACTTCTTATATTAACTGCAAAAGTGCAGCAGAATTTTTCTAATTTTTTCTCCTAACAGAAAAACTATCAATTTTTCCTTCTCTGACTGAGGACATTATTTTTCTTCTGAGTAGAAATCTACAGAAGAATTTCATATTATTACTGGGAACAATAAATTATTCAATTTCTTAACTAAGGGTAGAAGAACCCTATTATTCCAATTGAAAAAGTATAAAGAAATTTCTCTTTTCTGGCCAAGGACAGAACCAAAGTCAGAAGGAAACTACAACTTAAATTTAATTATTAACGCTAAGTCCCGGGGCAAATTCCCACGTTGTAGACTTTCAATAATTAAATGCACTCAACGGCCAACTATTGACGAAAACAAAGAAAGGAAATATTTCTTTTAAAACTTTTTTCTTAAAATCTGAGGCGCTACGGTTTGAATGTAAATTAATTAACAAAGAAGAAATAAATTCTTTGTTGAAATAAACGTATACAATTTACTTGAATAAAAATATCTCACAGGGAAACCTATTTCCTTTTTAAACCTTTTTCTTTTAAATAATAAACCCACTATGACTATGGGGAATAATTTAATTGTTGATAAATAAATTTATCGTAAATTAAAAAATTACAGGAGAGCAAAATATCTCTTAAGAACCTGTCGTTTATGGCTAAATTATCAGGAGGCAAATATCTTATTAAATTCTCGCTTAACTCACGAGGTAAAAGGTAATTTCTACATACCAAAATTTAAAAAAATTAAGCAATACATTCAATTTTCAAATTATCAATAAATTTTCAAATTTTTATCAATAAATGTTACGGGTGTTCCACTAACGTAACAAATAAAAGGAAAATGCAAATTTGTAGTGGAAAAAATTCTAAAGCAAAAATGTTTAAATTTCAATTCCCTAAAAAATTCAAAATGGCGAGATGGTCAATGGGGAGGCACATAATTTAAATAAAAGGTGGGAGGCAGCGCAAAGCCAGGCAAAAATGGTGGGAAACAGCTTACAGAATTACATACAAAACATATAAAAATGGAAATAAAGCAATCAATAACCGGATCAAATTAAAATGGGTCTTGCTCAAAATGTTAAATTTTAAGAGAGTCTAAAATGTAGTACTTACCAACACAACAAACGCCCTCGTGTTTGTGCCTTGTATAGGCATGCGCGACAACAAAACTTGGGTTTTTATAAGCGGAAGTCTTGAGATTGTCAGGAATCTACAGGCGCATGCGCAAGAGAAGGGATTGAGATAGTGGTATAAAGGCAGGTCGAGTGAGAAGGTTGTTGTTGTTGTTGTCATTGGACGTTACAGTGACGCATGCGTTAGCAGGTGATTAAGAGGCGGTTTATTTTTGTGTGTCAAGTCGCGCACCTCGGTGAAGGTCATATAAATCGTTCACCTCGGAGAAGGTGAAGGTCATAAGCTATTTCGGCTATTTCATTTTGTCTCTTTTCCCGGACAACTATGGCTGGGGCAAAGTTTGATTTAAAACTGATACCCGAATTCGACGGATCCACTTCTGTTGTCGACTGGGCCGAAAGGGTTGAGCTGACCTGCAACCTCTGTGAAGTAAAGGGGGTGCATACCGTGATTCCCCTAAGATTGTCTGGAGGCGCCCTAAGTGTATATCAGCAACTGAGTACTGTGGAGAAGGCTGATATTACCTGTATAAAAAATGCTTTATACAAGGCATTTGCCATGGATCCCTGTACGGCCTACGAAACATTTGCCACTAGGAAGCTCATGCCAGGAGAAACCGTGGACGTCTTCTTCGCGGAGCTGAAGAAACTTGCAGTTCTATTTGGCAATGGAGTGTCAGAGCAAACACTGGCGTATGCATTTGTGGCCGGCCTTCCCACCCATGTTAAGCAACTGTTGAGGGCTTCCACCAGCATATCTGTAACGCCCATGGAACATTTGTTAGAACGCGCTCGAGCCATTATTAGAGATGAGGAGGACCTGAGGGAACCGGTTGTAATGATGGCGCAGGCAGCCAAGACTAATGCTGAAAAGAGTCCCAGTTTGAGACCCACGACCAATGGGAGATGTTTCTGCTGTGGCCAGCGAGGCCATATCACAAGAAATTGTATTAACAAGGGGCGGGGGCGCCCGCGCTGTTTCCAATGTGGTAGCTATGGACATTTATCCCAAAATTGTGCGGGAAATGCATCAGGGGGCAGGACGTCAGCGCCGCCCTGTTCCCCGGACAAGATTTAATTGAGGCGCAACCGACAATAAATGTGTACATGGACCAAGTGCTTTGTTCAGCTCTTCTCGACTCTTGGTGCTCACACACCATCATGAGTGCCAAATTGTGTCGAAACTGGACAAAGCAGACATCAAAGTAACCACAATAGGTGGCAATACGCAAGCTTGCTGTGGAGCCGGAACTGTCAAAGTCCACACAGACTCTGGTGTGGCCGCAAACATTAATGTGCTGGTGATGCGAGGGGATTTGCTGGGATTCGATGTACTATTGGGATATGATGCTATTAAGGCACTGGGGGGAGTGGTTATCGGAAGAGATGGGACTGTGCGATTTTTGGAAACCCCAGTGTGTGCTGCAGTTCACATTGATCGGCCTGATTTTAAGGTGGACTACAACCCTCACCAAAAAGCATGGACTGCATCGTGGAAGTGGACAGAATGAAGGGTGCCAACCGAACTCAAGAATAGCATTGCAGAGTACTCGATACCCGACGAGGCCCATAATGATTACGAGAAGGAACTTGAGGCATGGATCCAGGATGGCTGGCTGATCCCCTACCCCAACAAGCTGGGACCACCCAAGGGTCTGATTCCCTTAATGGCTGTAGTCCAGCATAACAAATCAAAAGTTCGTCTGGTGCTGGACTATCGTGAACTCAATAGATACATTGAGACGTACACTGCCGATGCTGACGTGTGCGCCAGCAAGCTGAGAGAATGGCGCCAGAAGGGCTCCAATGTGTCTATAGTAGACTTGCGGAAGGCTAATTTGCAGGTGCGAGTGGATGAGACATTGTGGCCGTTCCAGACAGTGTGGTTCTGATGTCAGAGATACTGCCTTACTCGGCTTGGCTTTGGGCTGAATGTGGCACCGCAAATCATTAAGACCATCGTAAATGCAGTGTTGTCCCAGGAAAAGACTACTGAGGACGCAACATCGGCCTATATTGATGATGTGTATGTCAATGAAGACGTACAATCTGCGTCGCACGTCAGAGAAAAGTTAGCTCAATTCGGGTTGGAGTGCAAGGATCCCGAACATCTGAGGGATGGAGCACGGGTATTAGGATTGGACGTTTGCGGGAAAGACGATACCTTACGATGGAGGCGTGGCAGTGAGATCCCAACCGTCCCTGATGTTATTACGCGGCGGACTATTTTTTCCTTGTGTGGTAAACTTATTGGTCACTTACCAGCGTGTGGCGGGCTCCGAGCAGCTGTGGGCGTCATCAAACGCAGGGCAAGTTTAGTAACTACAGGTTGGGATGATGTATCTGATGATGCTCTTCTAACTCTGATGACGACAGAAACCCTAGACAGAGTTAACAAGGAGGATCCTGCCCGTGGAGAATGGTGTGTCGATGGGGACTGTGAATGTGTGGGTTGACGCTAGTTCTTTGGCATTGGGAGTGTTATTGGAGCAACGTGGAAACGTAATTGAAGACGCATGCTGGCTGCGACCCGTGAATGATGCTCAACACATCAACCTGGCGGAATTGGATGCTGTTGTGAAGGGTTTAAATCTGGCACTGCAATGGCAGTCGAAGAAGTTACACTTGTACACGGATTCTCTCTGCATCTACCACTGGGTGTCTGACACTCTCTCAGGACGAACAAGAGTCCATACTAAGGCAGCCAGTGAGATGTTAATCTGGTGGAGGCTAAACACCCTGAAGAGTCTGGTATCAGAGTATGACCTGTCGGTGAGTGTAACGCTCGTGGCATCACACTGTAATCGTGCAGACCAACTAACCCGTGTGCCTCACAAATGGTATGAAGCTGTGAAGACAGGCGTGGAGTTCACTGCTCGATCTTGCGCAGTTGGCGCGATTAGCTCATGCCAAATACAAAGAATTCATGTGCAGAGTGGACATCCAGGTATCAAAAGAACTTTGTATTTTACGAGGCGTGTAGACCCGGCAGTGACAAGGGCGGATGTCAGGCAGATCATTAGGCACTGTGAGGCATGCCAGTCTATCGATCCTGCACCTGAGCAATGGAAGAAGGGGCGATTGGAAGTTGAGCATGTGTGGCAACGATTAGCGATTGATATTACCCATTACAGTGGTAAGCCCTTTCTAACCCTTATCGACTGTGGACCCACTCGCTTTGCGGTGTGGCGGCAAATGACCAGGCAGGACTCAGCGAATGTTGTCCGCCAACTGTCATCTATCTTTTCTGAGCGAGGTGCGCCGGAAGAGATATTGACAGACAACAATGCTGCTTTTTGTAGCCACCAAGTTCGGCAGTTGTTGAATGAGTGGGGTGTCCGACTACGACTGCGATGTGCCCATGTGCCATCAGGGAATGGCATTGATGAGAGGAGCCATCGCAGCATCAAGAGAATTGCTGCCAGAAAACAATGCACCATTACGGAGGCCACGTATTGGTATAACGTCACACCAAAGGATGGGAAGACACTAACAACAGCACCGGCCAATGCCATACACAAATACCGTGTTAGGATAAAGGGCATTGACACTGTCCAACCAATCGACGAGGAGAGTCATAACAAATACAAGGTAGGGGATCCAGTTTGGGTTAGACCCCCTGGAAACCGGTGCACCACCAAGTTCAAGCGAGGATGAATATCTGGAGTGGTCAGCCAGCAGTCGGTCCTTGTTGATGGAACCCCATGTGTGCGATCTTCGCCCGACTAGTGAAGTACATCCCATAACTACAGAGAGCGACGAATCATCAGATGATGAGCTGCTGATGAGTGAGGTCACCGAGCAAGAGAGTGGTAGTTTTAGTTCGTCTGATCAGGCAGGATCAGAACCAGAACCAGAACCAGAACCTCACACAGAACCAGAACCAGAACCTGAATCCGAGAGTGTAAATACCACCCTTCGCAGAAGCCAACGAACTAAGAGGCCAACCCCGGAGTGCACTCTATGTGATCATCAGATCAGAGGGGAGTGTAGTACTTACCAACACAATAAACGCCCTCGTGTTTGTGCCTTGTATAGGCATGCGCGACAACAAAACTTGGGTTTTTATAAGCGGAAGTCTTGAGATTGTCAGGAATCTACAGGCGCATGCGCAAGAGAAGGGATTGAGATAGTGGTATAAAGGCAGGTCGAGTGAGAAGGTTGTTGTTGTTGTTGTCATTGGACGTTACAGTGACGCATGCGTTAGCAGGTGATTAAGAGGCGGTTTATTTTTGTGTGTCAAGTCGCGCACCTCGGTGAAGGTCATATAAATCGTTCACCTCGGTGAAGGTGAAGGTCATATAAAATAGTAACAAAAAACGAACTAATGTGAAGCTTGAACGGAAAAATCTGGAACGGGAAAATCACAACTTATTTTCTGACGTCACGCAGACAAGTTGAAATAACGGGAGAATTTAAAAGCTCCCACGTGGTTGGAAATATATCAGACTTGGAGAGGTTAAGAGCAAAATTCAGAAAATTTAGAAAAATGTCTTATATATCTCGTAAATACATAAGACTTTGAAAACATAAATGCAAAGTGTAGAGGCTTAAAAGAAAATGTCTAATGTTGAAATTTTTAATAAAGAAATACCTTTTATTTATTTTTTTATGTACACCTACTCCTCATCTCGACATATAATGAAAGGAACGCACTCTTTTAACCGGCCCTTTGCAGGTCATTTCCATCATCATCGTTAAAATTCCCTTCTAGCAGTCGGCTACTCTGCTACCCTCTGGAGTCGGGTGAGGAAGGGGAAGAAAGAACTTTTCCCCAGTTTCATGAGTTCGAGCCTAGCCGGCCTAAGAAGAGGAGGCTAAATTCGGCTCCGTCGAAAGGATTTTTTATGTTAAATTCTACGGTTTTTTTATCTCCTCCTTTGGAGAAGGACGTTTGTTTAGAACTCCATTAGGAGGTACTAAACTTTTTACGTAATTTTATGTCCAGTCATTAAAAGACAACTAGTTTCTTAAGACTGGAAAATTAGTACCAGTTATTAAAAAGCAAACAAGAGTCTTACAACTGATAAATTATTAGTCTCAAAGGATTAACACAAGAAACCAGCGTGTTTTGAGGAGTTCTTTTCTGTAAAGAACAAAAATTAATTTCGCCGACAAGACGAGCAGAATATCGGCCCTAGAAAGAAAATTCCTTCTTTGTTCTAGGAACTTGAAAGATAATTCAACCGAAGTTTCCTTCAAAAAGGAAATCTTCCATAATACAAGAATTTGTACACATAAAGCCTACCAAAGCGGCTTTATAGTTTTCTGTTTTTAATTCTTGTTTTCTTATTTTAATTTCTTTCTCCCAATAAAGGTCAAAGAAACATTTTGTTTGTGATTCCTATCGGAAAAGAAAAAAAACATTTTTTCAAAGAAAGACTGAACATTTCGTTAAAAGAAGGACTGAATTAAAAAAAGGACTGTTTTCTGATTTTTATATGTTACTAGCGGGGGGGGGGGGTACCCGGCGTTGCCCGGGTGTTTGTAGGTGTGTGTATTGAGGGGGGGGGGTAATTAATAATCCTGCTTAAATATTATAAAAAAGACGATGTAAAAAAAAAATCCAAAACCAAAACGGAAAAAAAATGGCATAAATAAACCTGTGTATGGGGGGGGGGTAAACTAAAGAATAAGCGGAGTAATAAAAAAAAAAAACGTTTGTTCGGGAGGAGGGATTGAACCCGGAAGCTTTGACGCAGAAACCAATGCCAAGTACTTAACGGTCTCGACCACGAGTGAGAGTAATTGATTAGCATGTTAAGTTAAAGCTTATAAAGCTAAAAGAGGTTTGATTGACAGGACGACGCTAAATGAGGTCATCGCACGATCGTTATTTTTAGTTTTCACTTCACCCCAGATGATGGTGGGAAGGGGGGAAAGCAGAGCAAAGGCCAAGAAGCCAACGTTTTTCACTGTATTTATACTATAATGCAGGACGAACCGGGCACAAAGCGAAATAGCGCGAATCTCATAAAAATGGACGTAAATAAATCTATACGCTACGCGCTTTTCTAATTCCTAGATATTATAATATAGGACCCATATACAGAGTTTTAAGCGATAGTAACAACCCCAGGAACGCATGCGAAAGAAGCCTTTTGAAGACATACACAAAATGTTCACACACATTTTGCTTTTTATATATATAGATATAGAAGAAGAAGAAGAAGAAGATAGAAGATGAAATAATATAAAGCTGAATTTGTGTGTGTGTGTGTGTGTGTGTGTGTGTGTGTGTGTGTGTGTGTGTCCCTACCCCACGTCACCCTACCCACTAACTACCCCAACGGAAGCGAGAAAGAGCACCCTGTCTGCTCGATCCACTGGGAGAGCAGCGAAAATAGACAAAGTTTGGGCCTGGCAGGTCAGAGTGCTGCTCAGGCAATTAAGTGTGGAGAAAGTAGACCATCACAGTCTCGAGAAGTAAGACCGAAACGAAGAAAAAACGCATGCAAAAACGAAAAAAGAAGATCTCAACTAGCTAGTGGTGTTGATCCCGAGATTCCAGTCTCCCAAAAGAGGGGATCGGTTTTCGGGTCCAAGCTCCCACAAATGTGGAGTCGGTCCTTTAGGTCCTGACTTCCCAAAGGAGGGGGTCGGTCCTTGCTAACAAAAGTTAGTATGAGAAAACACCTTAACCTAGCCCGAAAGCCCGGTGAACAGATACTACACTTTGATCTTGTCCCCGAGGCCAAGTACCGGCGCGGTATTTATTTGCTCCCCCACCGAGCAAATTAGTCACAAGGCCGATTTTTAATGTGAGGAGTGAAGGGGAAATGGCGACCAACTCCCTGGGGAGTAGGGGAGCTGGGTAGTGACAATTGGTATGAAGGGTTGCCCCTACATTGACCAAGGTTTTATATGTGGGGTCGCCCCAACATATGGTCTTTGCTTGCAGTATCTGCCGGAACAGATGGTATTTATTTGCTCCCCCACTGAGCAAATTAGGCACAAGGCCGTTTTTAATGTGAGGTAAAAACCAGCTCCCCTAAAAGTAGGCAAAAAGGGGGCACTCTGGTTACCAAAAATAATAATTGTCCCAGTATAGAGGGTTTCCCCTCCATTGACTGGTACAAATTATCTTAAGTGCAGCACCTGCCGGAACAGATGGTATTTATTTGCTCCCCCACCGAGCAAATTAGGCACAAGGCCAATTTTTAATGTGAGGAGTGAAGGGAGGGGGAAGGGAAAAGGGGACCAGCTCCCGAGAGGTGGGAAATGGGAGCTGGTTAAAGGTCAGGCATGTGGGGTTGCCCCCACATCTGGTCTTTGCTAGTCATAGCTAGTCATAGCTAGTCATAGCTTGCAGTATCTGCCGGAACAGATACTACACTTTGATCTTGGCCCGAGGGCCAACCAGTGCAATGCCAAGGGATTGGATTTATTTGCTTCCCCACTGAGCCAATTAGGCACACGGCCGTTTTTTAATGTGGAGAGAGAGGGAGGGGGGAGGGAAAGGGGGGACCAGCTCTCGAGAGGTGGGAAATGGGAGCTGGATAGTAACTGTGGTCTGTAGGGTGATCCCTACCTTGACCAAGTTCAGATATGTGGGGCTACCCCCACATATGGTCTTTGCTAGTCATAGCTTGCAGCATCTGCTGGAACACATACTACACTTTGATCTTGTTTATATATTTTATTGCTTTTAAAATTTTGTAAATACAATTAAGTAAAAAAACAAAAGATTTTCAAACAACAAAATTAGGCACAAGGCCCTACAAGAAATTGGGGAGGGGAAGGGTTCAGGGTCTTTGTGACTAAAGTGATTAAAAAGTAATAAATGTAGACTTTGGAGTCTTACTCTTGACTGGCAACATTTACCAAAATACCCCATTCACTCTATGGATCTTAAACTAACTAATAAATCCCCAGCGTTTAAGAATCCAAACCATATTTACAATTAATAAACAGTTGTCTGTGTGTTTGTGTATGCATTTTTTTTTAATTTTTTTTTTTTAATATATTAATTTTGTGTGTGTGTGTCATGTGTGATAAAATAAAGTTCAATTTCATTGGTAAATAAAAAAGTTTTTGAATTAAGAAAAGGATTGCTCGTGGAGAGGGGAAAGCTAATTAAAAGTGTTCATATCAAAAACAAAAAATAAATCCTACTAGGTTGTTAGTGAGACTCCCCTGTACTAATCTAGGTGACTAGACCCCCCACTGTTTTCCGGGGAACCGAAAACAAGCAGGGCGATCCCTAATGGGGATTGGGGAAAATATCTTAATGGCAGTGGGAGAAAACAAAGCAACGGGTGGAGGGGGGTTGGAAGGTGACCTCTGAGCAGGGGAGTGACCGGGGATGTTGAAAAAGCAAGGATGTGGCACAAAGGGGATGAGCAGACTCAGAGGTTCTCTGGTACCAAAAAATAAAATCAGGAACAGGATCTCATTTATACCACCAGTCAAGAGTCTTCTTAAGTTTTTCTTAGCTAGAACCTAAGCAGGATGGGTTCCGAAGGCCCCAGCACCGCCCGTGCCATGCTTAAGGAGGGAACACGTATTGAAACTTGGCTCCTCGACGGATGCACAAACTAGTGCTGTGCACCCACCTCTTGTCAAATTCCACTCTAGGCAACCTTCTCCAATCGCATCTGATCTTTACTTTAAGCAGATGTTTAAAGTAAACGATCAGATCCCGATCCGGAACAGATGTCCCTTCGCGGACCAACTTGAGGCGCGTGATCCAAATCACCATGCGCGCTACTGCCAGGATCGCCAGGACAACCATTCTTTCCTCCCTGGGGAACGGCGGCTCCATGTTGTACACAAAATAACCTTCGTCGAAATCGAGCGGACATTCGGCATTGATGCGAGCCGTTACCCCCTCGACCTACTCCAATAAGGGCTGGATCCGGCTGCAACTAAAAAACGCGTGCCTGATCGTTTCGGGCTCGCGTTTGTCAGCGCGGACAGAAGCCCCTCATATGTTCCTTATACCGGCAGAGTTCGTCGAGAAGGGGCAGTGCGTTATGGACCAGTCGCCAGGTGAGGGAAAATTCCGAGTTTTTCAGAATCTCCCGTCGGTAAAGGATGAGCGGAAAGACGTATGTAGCACATGCCTCCGCCCGACCCTTCAAGGACAATTTCCTTCCAATCCAAGTCTCACCGACGATTTGACCTTGCCATATACTTCCGACCAATTCTTTTCCAGCTGAAGTCCCGGTCCAAACCAGACACCGAGAATACGGACTGGTCCATCAGTCCAGCTGAAAATGCCTGGAAGCGAGTTTACCCCGGTCCAGGCCCCCAACCGCAGGCCGACAGACTTGCTATGGTTGAAGATGGCCCCTGTGACTTCTTCGTATTGAGCAAGCGCCTCGACCACCGCTTGAACGTCCGTGTGGCAAGGCACGAACACGGTGACGTCATCAGCGAACGCGGAAACCCTGGCTCGTGTGCCTCCAGGGAGGGCTATTCTGCGCAGGACTGGTGTAGCCGCCTCATCCCTTAACTTGCGAAGGAGGGGTTCCAACGCCAGGACGTACAACAGAGGCGACAGCGGACAACCCTGACGCACCGACCGAGAGACAGCGAATGACTCTGACAGCTTACCATTGATCTGCACCGCTACTGTCGGCCTATCATACAGGACAAAGATCCACTTGCGGAAGTCCGGATTAAATCCGGCGGCCTCTAACACAACTCGCAGGAACCGATGGTCGACCCTATCGAATGCCTTGGATTGATCTAAACTGATCAGCGTGGCTTCGGCGGCGTCTTCTGTCCCCTCTATGATCGAGCATATCAAATGCAAATTGTCTTGAATCGATCTCCCCTTCACAGCATAAGTCTGGTCCGGTTCAATCAAGTCAGTGATGACAACCTGCAAACGATTCGCAAGAATCTTTGCCAAAATCTTTAACTCTGTGTTTAGCAGAGTCAAGGGCCTAAAATCGTCGAAATTTTCCACCCCACCATGCCGTTCACCTTTCCTCAGCAATGTGATCACTCCCTTGGTCACCTGTCCAGGGATGGAACCCTGAGCAAACCAATGATTGAACATATCCTTCAAAATAGGGACCAACATGGGCGACAGCCTCAAGTAGAACTCGTAGGGTAAACCATCAAGCCCCAGGGATTTGTTGTAGCCGACCTGCTTCAACGCAGTAATGACCTCATGTTCAGTAACAAGAGCATCACAGCTAGCCGCCCGCCGTGAGGCGGGGCGAGTCAGCCAAATAGCTGCCAAACTCCTCGAGCCTGAGTCCGGGTAGTTGGGTGAAGCGCTCCGATAGATGCTCCCGAAACCCCCCACAGATCTCCCAAGTCAAAACTAGGGCGTGTCCTTCCAGGTTATGTACTTTACGAATGTACCCGTCCGAACCGCGCCTTAAAGCAGCCTTACATTCAACAGCGTCAACATTCACAGCCTTGTTGGAAACTTTCATTAATCTAGCCCTAACTACTTGACCTTTATACCGCTCGCTAGCCAAGCGGCTGAGGTCTTGTTTAGCTAGTGCTACCTCTAGGGGGTCCCCTCCTCCACCGCCCGGGTCAGCTTATCCTCTAAGCGCTTCTTTGCCTTAGCCTTATCTAACACGAGGCGTTGGCTGTATTGGACAGAGAAGCGCCTAATTTTGGCCTTAAGACTAACCCACCACTTACTCCCTGTAACCGCCCCCACTAAAGCCCGCTGAATTAATTCTGTAACCTTCAACCGGTAGTCCTCCAACTCCAACAAGGTGTTGTTGAACTTCCAGTATCTGGCTAGTTTAGGCCTAGCACGTAAGTTCAAACGGGCCATAACTAGTTTATGGTCCGAGTGTCCTAACAAGTGGAACGTGGGCACGATAGAAAGTCTACGTCGCCTCTTCTAACTAACATCCGATCCAAGTAAGTACTCGGATGGGAAGGCGTTCCAGGATGCCACGTCCACATCTCCCGCCCCGGATGATCCAGACGGAATCTGTCGACAAGATCGCACGAGGCCATCAGGTCGAACAGAGTGCTGTCACACCGCACCGACGCACTAGTCCCCCCGACCTTATCTATATTGGGATCAAGGATTGCATTCCAATCACCCATTAGAACTGACCGTTCCAGATCCACTAAGAAGCCCTCCAACCGTCGAAAAAAGGATGCCCTCTCTACAGCAGAATTGGGAGCATAAACAGCGACAATCCGAAAAACACTGCTATTAACGGCAACATCAACAACAACTAGCCGCCCGTCCTCGCCTGCGTGAACAACATTCACCGACGCTGACAGGGTGCGACTCACTAGCAAGGAGATTCCACGACTATAAGTATTGCCATATGCTGAGTAAACATCGTAATCGTTCACCAGCACCTGACAATCATCGTCACAAATAAAGTGGGTCTCCTGGATAGCGGCAATCTCTACCTTAAGGGACACCAAGTTTCTCACAACGCGCGAGGCCTTGCTTCGACACCTGATGCCCTTCATATTCAATGTAGCCAAGTTCAAAGCCATGTTCACTTACCTTATTCAGTGTCACAGACGGGTCTGAAATCCTTGGCAGTGAGGACGTGGCAGGCCTGGCCGAGGCTGCCAGTAAGTAAGTCTGCTGAGAGTACTCCGTCCTTGGCCACACCTCCCACGTCCAGGGGGAAGGTTAGTTTAAGTGCCCTGTAGAATGAGGGGTGTATATACACAGGGACTCTGCCCTCGCACTTAAAAAAGAAATTGTTCAGTGACAGATGGTCCC
Source organism: Euprymna scolopes (assembly GCF_053919585.1). NCBI lineage: Eukaryota > Metazoa > Mollusca > Cephalopoda > Sepiida > Sepiolidae > Euprymna > Euprymna scolopes. The sequence goes on from NC_136522.1 coordinate 27,913,597, forward strand.
TGTCCACCAGCTGCTGGCCCGGGATCGCATCCTTAGCTGCTTTGATCATGGCCCAGAGGGCTTGAGTTCTTGTATCCTTGTTGACCCTCACAAAGGTGGTCAACATGGGAGCGTCCTTAAATTTTGTTGGTTCTGCCACGCTGTCACCATCCACGTAGGCGAGACCCCTCAACTTGTTATACAGGACCTTTTGCTGTCCTTTGAGGTCTGGTATTGTTTGGTGCGGGTCCAGCTCGCAAATTCTACCTCTTGGCAGGAACGGTAGTTTTTTAGTTCATTCCGTACGAACTGGCCTTGTTGGGGAAGGGGGGGCTTTTAGGTTGGGGGTGATGGGAGGGGGGTGGAGTGGGGGTAGTTGTCACAGTTCCTTCCTGGGGTGGTTTATCACAGGATGAGGGTGGTGAAGGGTTTCTGGGGGCTTTGGGGAGATCTGGGGAGGGGGATAGTTTTTCTGGTTGCTGGGGTAGAGGGGTGGCGGGGGGCTCTGCTTGTGCATCTGTGTTCGCGTCCTCCTCAGAAGGAGTAGGGGGGTCGGCGCGCGTTTTCCGACTCTTCCTCCTTCTGGCTCTTCTGGTCTCCGTTGCACTCAGTTTGGCTGGTGCTGGAGTTGTCTCCTCTTCCTCCGACACTGCTTCCTCCTCCTCCTCAGATTCTTGTAATTTCCTCTTGTTGGAGAAGGGGGGTGCCTGAGTGTCCATATTGTCCACCTCAGTGATTGGGTTTGACTCAGGCTGGTCTGTGGGCTCTGTCTGCAGGGTGGGCTTTTTGGCGATCTTTCCTTTCTTGGTAACTGTCGTCCACCCTGCTTGAGTTTCAGGGGCACTAGTGGATTGAGTCGGTGCTGCGGCTTGGTTGGGTGTTTTGGCTGGTCCTGCCGACTTGCCTGCTGCCTTGGCTGGGCTTTTTCCCCCGTTTCTCTTGGGGCAGTCCTTGGCCATGTGCCCTTGTTGTTGACACTGCCAGCAATGGGGCCTCCTCCCCTCCACTATAAGGGAGAGCGTCCATTCCCCGAACTTCAGCGTGGCGGGGATTCCGAAAAATCCTGTTTTGTCCAGGACCATATGGATCTTGTAGTCCCCGGTCATGATGTTCCTCAGACCGCGGACCGGCGTCACTTCTTCCACGTCCCCATACTGGCTGAGGATGGCACCCAGTTGTTCAGCCTCCATGTAGCAGGGGACGTTTAGAACAGAAACATTTGCCCTCCTCTTATTCATGTATATTGGCTGTAGCTTAATGTTTCTGCTCTGGTGATAGGTCCTGGACAGCTTGACTGCCTCTTCGGGGGTAGGAAGCAGAACATCCCATTGCGCGTAGCTCCTCCTGCAGATGTAATTTGCCGGGATGTTCTGCTCCAGCAGCATGTTCACCATTGTGTCTTTGTTGACACCGGTCAGGCTTCTGGTCCTCGTGTCTGATGTTATCAGAGAGAGGACTCTCTGCTGCAGTCCTTCCACCTGACCTGGGAGAGGCCGGATCTCGTTTCCCTTGGTACACTCTTTGTAAGTGGAGTCAAAGAGTCTCCTGTAGTCTTCCGGTGTCATCTTCTTTTTCTGCTGTTCCTTGGGGCTCCATGCTGATCCTCCATCCTTTTGGCTGTTTACTGGACCCGGGACGGGGGATTTAGCTGGTGCAACTTGTACTGCCTCCGTTGTGGTTGTTTCTGACCCTGGAGGCTGGCCTTTTCCGGACAGAGATGGCCAGTCTGCATTTAAAGTTGTTGCGTGCTGGCGCTCCCTGCTCTCCGGATCGTTCTCCTTCCTCTTCCTCTTTTTGAGTTGCTGGGTGGCTGCCTCTTGGGGAGACGGAGGTGTCTCCCCCTCCGGGGGATGTGTCCCTAGTGGCTGCTGTTGCGGGTTCAGTAGACAGGGGTGTCGCACCCACCAGTTGAATTTTGTTGACACTGGTTGGCGCGTCCTCCCCATCCCTGGATTCCCCCTTTACGTTGTTGCCCTCTTGGGTAGTGTTGGAGGGCGGATCACTGGTTTCTTCAAACAGTGATTGGAGGGAGGCTAACGTGGCTTCAAACAGCTCCTCGGTATGGTGGGTGGTGCTGTTTTCCTCCCTCTCTCTTGCTGCTGGAACTTTGCCCTTTAGGGGAGCGGGGTTGCGTTGTTCCGGTGTTCCACCCTTTGCTTTGCAGTTCGGGAGTGCAGCTGGAGAGATTCCCGCAGCATAATCCTCTGCAGGCGTTCTTGCAACAGCCTTTTCCGCCGGGTGGCCCTTGTGGGGAGCAGCAGTTGCAGGTGGCTTTTCGGGGGTCGCTGCGGGCTGCGGCCCTACCCCTTCGTCAGTTACCAAGCTCGCCGCGCGCTGGGGCCCTACCTTGTTCACTGGCGCCGTTTCACCGGGAGATGCATTAGCTCCCTCACATGGGGAATCGTCTGCGGAGGTAATGCTGCGCATTTGGAGTGACGTACTCCTCCTGCCTGGCATCGTGGCGGTTGCACTGGCCGCTGACGCGGACCAAAGTGTAGTGGGGAGAAAAGAAAACCCAGGGGAATGGAGGGGGAGGAGGGGGAGGAGCGGACTCTGAAGAAATTAGAGTTTTTGCCCTCCCCTCACGGGGATGTCGGGTTAGCAGCTCAGATCCCACCGCAAGGGGGGAGAGCAGAGAAGAAAGACGCAGTGGGTGCTAGCGGATCAGAGTGCCGCGTCGCAATTAAGAGAGAGAGGGGATAGACATCCCTGCCCACAGAGGGAGCAGAAACGAAACACCCGCCCTACCCCACGTCACCCTACCCACTAACTACCCCAACGGAAGCGAGAAAGAGAACCTTGTCTGCTCGATCCACTGGGAGAGCAGCGAAAATAGACAAAGTTTGGGCCTGGCAGGTCAGAGTGCTGCTCAGGCAATTAAGTGGTGAGAAAGTAGACCATCCCAGTCTCGAGAAGTAAGACCGAAACGAAGAAAAACAACATGCAAAAAAGAAAAAATGAAAAAAGAAGGTAGGTCTCAACTACCAGCGATAGTGGTGTTGGTCCCGAGATTCCAGTCTCCCAAAAGAGGGGATCGGTTTCCGGATCCAAGCTCCCACAAATGTGGAGTCGGTCCTTTAGGTCCTGACTCCCCAAAGGAGGGGGTCGGTCCTTGCTAACAAAAGTTAGTATGAAAAAGCACCTTAACCTAGGGCCAAAAGCCCGGTGGTGGAAAGTTCGGCGCGATGCTGAGAGATGGTATTTATTTGCTTCCCCACTGAGCAAATTAGGCACAAGGCCGTTTTTTAATTTGGAGATGGTGGGAAGGGGAGAGGGAAAGGGAGTACCAGCTCCCAAGAGGTGGGAAATGGGAGCTGGATTAGAAACTGTTGGTATGAAGGGTTTCCCCTTCAGTGACCAAGTTCAGATATGTGGGGTTACCCCCACATATGGTCTTTGCTAGTCATAGCTAGTCTGTGCTTGCAGTATCTATTCCGACAGATACTACACTTTGAGATATTAAATCTTTTATTCATGTTAAAAAATACAGAAAAAATCAACGATGAACAAAAAACTTAGGCACATGGCCAACTCAAAAGGGGGGATTTTGGGGGTCGTTGGTCATCCTTGTCACTCCAGAACTAAACAAAGTCAAAAGTTTCTCCCAGCTAGTATCTTCTTTCACCATAATACCGCATTCACCCTTTCATATTGGGGGACGTCCTAGTAACTCCCAATTTTTAAAACATTTTTTATTGACGTGTAAAAACAAAAAAGATAACAATAAAATGGTACAATAATTCATTTTTGTCGAGGGCGGGGGAAGAAAAAACCAAAGGTGATTAGTAGGACCCTCCCAACCCCGTCTAGTTGATAGACTGCCCATTCCACTAGGTTTGTAAAAGGAACCTCGCTTCTGCGGGTCAGTCTCTAGGTGGGGATGCCCTCTAGATGGGGGTGAATGGAGAAAAGAAAATTTTTGTGGGTAAGGGATGGAGGTTAGTTTGTATTTCTTTTTCTCCAAGATGGGTAAAATTTAGAGGAAGGGGTGAAAACAAAAATTGCAGGTAAGAGGGGATGGGGATCTTGGAGGCTTCCTAATCAGGGAGGGATGGAACACACACTCAGCTAGCTGAGAGACTACTTATTTAATTTTACTTTACAGAACTGCGCGTTCCACACCTAGGCGGGGAACACGTATTCAAATTTGGCTCCTCTTCGTACACACAGACTTGCCACATGTATCCATCTTCTGTCAAATGCCGCGCGATGCAGCCTTCTTCTATCACATCTGATCTTCACCCGTAGTTGGTGTTTAAAGAAGGCGATCAGATCTTGATCAGAAAAAGACAACACCCCCCGGCAACCTTGCAGACGCGACGTCCAAATCACCATTCTCGCCACGGCCAGGATCGTAACGTAGACCATTTGTCTTTCCCGGTCCCACAGCGGCCTCATGTTGTTCACAACATTGGATACAGTAATTGGGCGAGGATGCTCAGCATCGATGCAGACCGTCACTCTGCTGACATACGACCAGTACTGGCGGAGTTCGCGGCAATCGAAGGAAGCGTGATCTGTAGTTTCTACGGCCGTTGTCCCACAACGGGGACAATCAGGTGACTCCAAAAACCCGGAACTGCATTGTATGTTGTTGAGTGGAAGTGCATTTCGGGCCAATCGCCAGATCAGAGAGAACTCCGAATTGTTCAGATGACTCGAACCTGGCGCCCAGCTCCATGCGGAGTGGATCTCACTCTGCTGCCACCCCAAACGCGCGCATAGCGGGTCGTCAGCGGCCCCCTTCACTAGATCCCTGTGGAGTTCCCTACGGGTAGCAGTCACAAGGTAACTGGACCTTGGTTATCATTTTAGCACAAATCGGCACTCTTTCATGTAGGCAGATTCTCCCCGCGGCCTGCGACGGCTCTCGATGGAAGGGTCGAGAACGAGGTCGGGGAAGGCGGCATTACCACGGGGTGCCACGGTTGGTCATCCTGCATATAGTGGCTCAGGAAGGCCAGCCTTTCAGCATCTCGATGACACTTCAAGTCCGGCATTCCCAAGCCTCCCTCACACGGACGTTGAATACAGACCTGTCTGCTCACCCAGTGTCTTCCTCTGTCCCAAAGGAGCGAGGACAAGAGTTCAACAAGAGCTTTTAGGTGTTGTGCAGGCAGGGGAAGTACGGCCAGTCGGTAAAGGATGAAAGGAAAGACGTAAGTGGCGCACGCCTCAGCTCTACCCTTTAAGGAAAATTTCCTAGGAAGCCACGAATTGACTGCAGCCTCCACCTTTGACCGTACCTCCAACCAATTCTTGTCAAGCTGGAGACCCGGTCCGAACCACACGCCGAGGATCCGGACCGGGCCATCTGTCCAGCTGAAGGGCGCAGGGAGGTTTGCGTTGCCACTCCATGCGCCCAACCGCAGTCCTACCGACTTGTTGCGGTTTATCTTGGCCCCCGTGATTCTTTCGTACTGTGTGAGTGCCTCCGACACGACCTCAATGTCTCTGAAGCCCGACATGAAGACCGTGACATCATCGGCGAACGCGGATACCTTGGCAGCTGAGCCGCCAGGCAAAGCCATTCCGCGCAGGGCCGAATTTGCCTCCCCATGTCTCAGCTTGCGGAGAAGAGGCTCCAAAGCCAGGACATAAAGCAGGGGCGACAGTGGACAATCCTGACGAACCGACCGAGAGATAACAAAGGGTTTCGAGCGCTTTCCGTTGACTTGCACGACAGCCATGGGCTGTCGATACATTATGGAGATCCACTTGCAAAAGTCCGGTTTAAAACCGGCGGCCTCTAAGACAGATGCCAGGAAACGATGGTCGACCCTATCGAAAGCTTTGGACTGATCTAAGTTGATCAGCGCGGCTTCCGTGTCATCATCTATTCCTCCCTCTAGGATCGTGCGGATCAGGTGCAAGTTGTTCTGAATCGATCTCCCCTTCACAGCGTAGTTCTGTTCCGGTTCAACCAACTCGTCGATAACAACCTGCAGCCGATTCGACAGGACCTTAGCCAAAATCTTCAACTCTGTTTTTAGCAGAGTTATGGGCCTGTAGTCGTCTAACTCTTCCCCTCCATGCCCGTCACCTTTCTTCAGCAATGTGATCACTCCCTTGGTCACCTGCCCTGGGATGGATCCCTGAGCAAACCAATGGTTGAACATATCCGTCAGAAGAGGCAGAAACATGGGCGACAGCCTCAAGTACAGTTCGTATGGCAGATCATCAAGTCCTGACGATCTGTCACAGCTGACCTGCTTCAGCGCAGTAAAGACCTCCCGCTCCGTCACCCGGCCCTCGCAACCAGCCGTTCTAGCCGCCTCGAGGCGGGGAGAGTCGGCCAAATAGTCGCTAAACTCAAGGACCGGAAGATCGGGCTGCTGCGTAAGACGCTTCTCGAAATGTTCTCGAAACCCCTCGCAGATCTCCCGAGTCGATTCCAGGTGCGTCCATCCGGATGTTTGACTTTCGCAATATATTTGTCTGAGCAAAGCCTAGAAACCTCACGGCGCACGTCTGCATCAGAATTGACTGCTTCGTTGCCTATCTTTCTAAGCCTAGCTCTAACTACTTGGCCTTCGTAACGCTCGCTAGTCTCGCGTAGAAGGTCCTGCTTAGCTAGTTCCTGACTAACCCTATCACCCTCCCCCGTAGCCTGGGCTAGTTTCTGCTCTAGCTGCTTCTTCATCTTGGCCTTATCTAGTGCGAGGCTGTGGGCATACTTAACGGAGAAACTTCTGATCTTGGCTTTGAGACCTAACCACCACTTACTCCCGGTAACTGCCCCCACTAGTGCCTTTTTAATCAATTCTCTTAACTGATCTTGGAAGTCTTGTATCTCCAGAAGGGAGGTGTTTAACTTCCAGTACCCCACTAACTTAGGCCTATTTCCTAGCTTCAGCCGGACCATAACTAATTTATGGTCCGTCTGGCCTAGCCAAGTGAACGTGGGACAAGATAAGAAGTCTACTTCGCCTCTCCTAACTAACATCCTGTCTAAATAGGTATTTGGATAGGAGGAAATGCTATTGGTCCACGTCCACATCTCCCGCCCCGGATGCTTGAACTGAAACCTGTCGACCAGACCGCATCTAGCTATCAGATCAGCCAGGCTGGACTCGCACCTCTCCGATCCTCTAGCATCGCCTCCTACCTTATCTATGTCGGGGTCTAAGATGGCGTTCCAATCTCCTATTAGCACTACCCGCTTCCGACAATCTACAAACGCGTCAAGCTGACTGAAGAATGAGACCCTCTCACGAGCGGTGCTGGGCGCATGAACCGCGATCACCCGAAACACAGAATCTTTTACGGGGCAACATCGGCCACAACCAGCCTGCCCACCGCATCTCTATGGACAATGTCGACCGTCGCCGACAGGGTACGTTTAACCAGCACGGAAACTCCCTTCCCCCGCGGGCTGCCATATGCTGAGAAAACCTCAAAATCTCTGGCCAGCACTTGACAGTCCACAGAGGAAACGAAATGCGTCTCCTGAATCGCAGCCACATCCACTCCCAGAGACAAGAGGTCGTGCCGGAGGCGAGCCGCCCGGCCCGGTGATCTCAAGCCCCTCGCATTCAAACTAGTCAAATTCAAAGCCATGGTACCTACCTTAGGGTGTGTCACACTCAGCTCCGAAGTCAGCTGGGGAGAGGACGCCGACGTTATGTGCCATGCTCAAGGTGGTCAGGTTTTTCATATCCTGACCTTCTCTCGCAATGCCACCGACGTCCAAAGGATAAATTAATTTTATGGCCCTGTAGAGTGACGGATGGACCAACACGGGGACCCTTCCCTTGCATTGTTTTGACAGTTCATCAAGAGAAGGGTAATTTTTTTTCACCAGATCAATTCCCGGAAACGCCCCTTCAGCGGCCTGCAGCCTTGTCCACAAGTTGGTCTTGCAGGCCTCTGGAGTTCTGACAAAAGTTATTAGGAGTGGGGCGTCCGGGAAATTTGAGGGGATATTTACATCTTTCCCCTCTATCTGTTTGTAATCGAGCAGAGGTTTTAAGTTTTTCCTCTGCCGATGGGAAATGTCTGTGGCCACAGATAGAGGGTCGACATTACATAGTTCCTCAGGGGCAAGGACCTTTAGTCTGGTTGGTCTGCAAGAAGCAGAGGAGTCTCTCCCCTCCCTCGGTTCATTCTTTTCCTTTTCTTTTTGGGGTAGTGGCTCAGTTTGCCTTGGTGTGGGGACGGGTGTTTGTGTGGTGCCTGGTGTTGGTGTTGGTGTGGTGTCTGGTGTTGGTGCAGTGTTTGGTGTTGGTGCGGTGTCTGGTGTTGGTGTTGGTGCGGTGTCTGGTGTTGGTGTGGTGTCTGGTGTTGGTGCGGTGTCTGGTGTTGGTGCAGTGTCTGGTGTTGGTGCAGTGAGTGGTTTGGGGGTGGAAGTGGATTTTGTTGTTGGGGGTGGTGTATGTTCACAGGGAGTGGGGGCCACCTTTTCTTCCTCTTTTCTTCTCTTGTTTTTCTTTTTCATTCTTTCGAATGAACCGGGGAGAGGTGAGGTTGAGTTCCTCTCCCTCTCACTTGCGGATTCATCCTCAGAGGAGTAGTCTTTTCTCCGCTTGATCCCCGTCTCGATTGGTGTGGGGACCGTTGGTTGTGTCTGCTCCTCTATTTGCTGCTGCAGCTGTTTTTGTTGTTGCTGCTCTCGCTGGTGTCGTTTCTGCTGCTGCTTCTGCTGCACTTGCTGATTTTGCTGCTGCAGTAGTTGTTGCTGCAGTTGTTTCCGCGGCATTGGCTGCGGTGGCTGTTGTTGTTGCTGCATTTGCAGAGGCTCCTGCCTCGATTTTTGGGCTGGTGGTAGGACGGTGGCAGAAGGGATTATGTGTTTCCGCTTTTGTCTCACTACCATGCTCCATTCTTCCCCCTTGGCCTCCTGGGTGATTTGGGTTTTCCTTGGAGCTGGGGTTGGTGCTGCAGTTGCAGGGGTTGTTGCCGCCTGTTTTGGTGCGGGCGTTGTCTCAGGGGTTGTGACCGCCTTTTGGTTTGTTTGATTAGGGGTTACCCTTTGGGGGAAACTCCTAGCCATGTGGCCCTGCTTTTGGCAGAACCAACAGTGTGGACGACGGCCCTCCACCACTACCGTTATGCTGGCGTCTTTGTATGTCAGCAGTGGTGGTATTGCTCGAACACCCTCCCTCTTCAGCCTCATTGCTATTCCCGGCCAAAAGGCCTCAAGGGAGTTTAGTTTCACATATTTATACTAAAAAGCCCAATCAACACGCGAGAAGCCAAAATAGCAATAATTTTGTAAAAATCGACGTAAATAAATCTATACGCTACGCGTTTTCCTAATTCCCAGATATTATAATATAGGACCCATATACAGAGTTTTAAGCGATAGTAACAACCCCGGGAACGCGTGCGAGAAAAGCCTTTTGAAGACATACACGAAATGGTCACACACATTTTGCCTTTTATATATAGAGATTTTCTTTCAGCCTTTCTTACAAGTAAAATTGTCGTCTTTTTTGTATTATTTTTTTGTTATTTATTTTTAATGTTTCTTAAGGCTTTTTTTTAACCCCAGCCTTGTGAAATAAAGGCAATTGATAAATTTTTGTGTTAATAAACTTGGATCATTTTAAACACATTCGGGTCTGTATTTCTTTGCTCATTTCTATTAGTTTCCTTTCTCCAACAAATTTGGTTGAAATGCCTTTTTTCCTTTCATTTTTATATACCATGAAAAACGGATTTTGTTGACGAACACAAATTCCGTTACAAAAAAAAAAAAAAGGAAAGTAACGTTACGACCTAAATACAGAAAACGGTGCCCGGAAAACTCGTCCCGGGGAAACTCGTCTCGGGAAAACTCGTCTCCGGAAAACTCGTCTTGGGAAAACTCGTCCCCTTTCGCTAGGTAGGAAAACTGGTCCCTTATTGAATAAATATCGATTGAAAACACATTTTATGATCATTCTTGAAGGAGATATTATTTTTAAAATAGACTATAGCCCCCCCCCAATATATTTTAAAAATATTTTTACCTGTTTAATTTTTTTTTTTTTTTTTTTAAATAAAATCGATTTTCTAAGTGTCCGTTTTCTACTTAACTGGCTAAGTTCTTAGTGGTTTCACTTATATTAAAGCGTTTATTATGTTCATACAAAGTTAATTATAAATTTTTTTTTGTTCTCATTTTAACGATGTTTTTTGAAGTCATAAAAACAATAATTAAAAACAAAACTAAAAAATTAAAAAACAGGGAGTGATTCGATTTTTCGTGACTTTTTTGTTTTGGTTTTTTAATTATGATACTTTTTTTGTTGTTATGTTTTTGTTTTCTCTCATACCAAATGCACTCATGCGTTATTTTAAATTATAATTTTATCAATTTCAACATTTATTGTCGTCCTGTCAAATTTTACAAAAATTAACTAATAAATTAAAAACGAAATATTTTTTTGGCGCGAGAGATGCCATGTGCTAACAATCTCTTGTTAATTAATTTTTAATTTTTTTTAATTTTTACTTCAAAATTCTAAAATCAATCATTAAGAGAAAAAGTAATCACTAAATAAATTTATTAATCAATTTTCTTGAAAGCCTCGCTATCGTTTATCAAGAATCTTTTTAATTTCATTTTTTGTTGGTTATTTTTCGGAGGGTGTTATGTGTGTAGACATGCATATAATATGGACAACAAACACGGATGCTAGGGTCAAGATTCATATTGTAGTTTATTCTCCATAATGGCTATCTTACAGACCACACCACACCAAGGTGAGTTATGCCGGCCAAGGGAGGTAAGTAGGGGAAGTGTACCTCTACTAGGAGAGTTACACCTAAAGGGGGGGGGTATTGTTTATACACGTAACATCTCCCTCCTTACAGGGGAAGAGAGAAAGTGTGTCCTTTTCAAAATTCAGGTAGATCATTCACAATATCTGACAGGCTTTCTTATGACTCTGCCCGATCTTGTCTGTATTGGTGATATTGTTCTCTCGTTTGGGTCTTGTTGATCTGCTGGTGTTTCCATCTCATTTTGTCTATTTGTTGCATTGTCTGGGGTGAGTCTTTCTATCTCAGAGTGGTTGTAGATGGTGCCTCTTGGTTGGTGTATGGGGAAAGAGTGTTTTGGTTGTATTGTTTGGCGTATGAAACGACGGTTGCGGCGGTATCATTGTCCGCTTGCATTTTCAACTTCTTACGACCGACCAGTCAACCTTTTTCTTACCGTGGCTTCCTCCCACTCTCTTGCGTGAGGTCTTAGAGGCTGGATCCAGACATTGCTGCCCACATGAAGTTGGCTCAGTTCTCTGCCTTTGCCCTGCCGCCTCAGCTTCTTATCTTCCTTCTTTTGTGCCTCATAATGTGAGTAAGTGTAGCTGGGCCTCAGTAGGGCCTCGGTGGTTGGTACTGTTGCCTTTGTCCGTCGGCCTAGCAGTCTCTGTGCTGGACTAGTATTGAGACTTTCAGTGGGTATATTTCGCATGTTCAGTAGTCCTAGTAATAGGTCCTCTCCCGAAGCTTTGCACTTTCGCATTAGACGCTTCATAATTTTCACAGCTGCCTCAGCAGCACCATTTGCTTGACTGTTCCCAGGGAATATTGTTTCGTGAGTAAACGCCCAATCTTTTACGAACTTCCGAAACATGCTAGATGAGAATTGGGGTCCATTATCAGAAATGAGGATGCCTGGTATACCATATCTAGCAAAATGGCCTCTAAGACGACTGATCACTGCATCTGACGTTGAGCCATTCAACTTGTCCACCTCAAAAAAACTGCTATGCTGGTCCACCGTGACCAAATATTCATTTCCACCCCATGAGAAAATGTCGGTAGCAACTCGTTGCCAGGGTCTCTTTGGTACTTCTGTGATTATGAGGGGCTCCGCTGGTTGATGGTCTGCATATGTCGCACATGTGGCACAGGCTTGGACATATTGGCGTATTTCAGCGGACATACCTGGCCAAAACAATAGCTCTCTCGCTCTTCTGAGACAAGAGTTTATGCCTAGGTGGGCCGCATGACATTTTTGTTTCATTTCCGCTCTCATATATTGAGGTACGACTATTCTTTGTCCTCTTAGTATTAGTCCATCTTGTGCTGTCAACTCGTCCCTGTAGTCAAAAAAAGGTTTTACTGAGTCGGGCAACAGTTTTTTGTCACTGGGCCAGCCTGTCGCAATAACCTCAGCTAATATCTTCATGATAGGATCCTCCAGTGTCTTGAATCTGATCTCAGAAAGTCTGCGGTCTTTGATGGGATGCATCGTCAAATTATTTACAGTCATGAGCTCTTCTGATTTTGGTTTGTCTATGGGCGCACGTGAGAGAGTGTCTGCTAATGGGATTTCTTTCCCTGGCTTGTATCTGATAGAGAAATCATACTGTTGCGCCCGTAGCAGCAAGTTTTGGAGTCGTTTAGGTGCTTTCACTAGTGGCTTCTGGCAGATCGCCACAAGTGGTTTATGGTCAGTGAGGACATTCACTTTCCTTCCATGTGTGTAATGGTGAAATTTTTCCAGACCATATACCACTGCAAGCATCTCTTTTTCAATTTGGGCATATCTTCCTTCGGTGTTCGATAGGGAACAGCTTGCATAGGCAACTGGTTGCCCTTCTTGGATCAGGGCTGCTCCCAACCCATACTCACATGCATCATTCTCAAGTGTGAGTTCTTTAAGTGGGTTGTAGTAAGAGAGCACTGGTGCTTTGCATATCATATCTTTGACTGTCTTGAAAGCCGATTGCTGTGCCTCTGACCACGTCCACGTGACATCTTTTTTTGTTAGGTCTTGGAGGGGCTTTAAGATTGTCGTCAGGTTGGGGATAAATTTCCCAACATAGTTTACCATGCCAAGAAATCTACGTAGGTCTCCAATAGTTTCTGGTGCTGGCATGTCAGTAATGGCCCTGATTTTTTCTGGGTCAGCCATTATACCTTCCTTGGTTATGCGATGCCCATGAAAACGATAGCGTCTAGGCCTATTTTTAACTTTTCAGGGTTTAATTTTATCCCTATTGTCTGGCATTTTTTTAGAAGGCTGTGAAGTCGTCTGTCATGTTCCTCCTGGTTAGTTCCATAAACCACCAGGTCATCAGCAATGATAATGACTCCTTTCATGTCCTGGAATTGCTCTACCAGCTTCCTTTGAAATATTTCGGCTGCCAAGTTTAGACCAAAAGGTAGTCGACACCAACGGTATCGGCCGAAACATGTTTGGAATGTGGTCAAGTTGCTGGAGGCTTCATCAAGTTCGACATGCCAATATTCTGAAGATAGATCCGCCTTGCTGAATATCTTTGCATCCCTCATATCGTGGAGGGTATCCTCGAGGATAGGCATGATGTAGTGTTGAGCTCATGCAGGTCCAGGCATATTCTTAAGGTTCCATTCTTCTTCCTTGTGAGGACTAGTTGGCTAACCCATGGAGTAGGCTTATATACCGGCTCGATGACTCCCATTTTTGTCAGTCTGTCTAGTTCCTTCTTTAGTTCTGGTCGTACCGCCACAGGTGTCCTCCTGTTCGGCATCAGCGCTGGAATAGCATCTGGCTTAAGTTGTAGGGTGACAACTCCTGGTAGCCTTCCCAATTTTCCATCAAACACCTCCTGGTAGTTATTGTCCATGTTAACTGCTGCAACACGGTGGAAATTCTGCTGTTTTATTTCAACCAGGCCCATATGCGTACTTGTAGGTAGGCCCAATAAGGGTTGACAGTCGTATTCGTCTCTGAATACGACAAACTCCACTGAATATGTTTTGTTTGTCTTAGGGTTTTTAACATTTTTGTGACATATTCCGAGTGGTTTCAAAAGAGATTTGTTCCACATTGTCAGAACCCCATTGTATGGTGTTAATTCATTTGCAAACTTTGCAGGAAGTGTGTTGATGGTTGCCCCTGTGTCAATCTGGAAGACAATTTCCTGGTTGTCGAGGAGCATGAGACACTTGGCATCTTTCCTATGCTTCCTATTTGACTTCACTGCATTCATCCAGTGGGTATATTCTCCCTCATCATCCTCTGATGAAGTGTCGACATGGTGCACATGTGGTCGTGGCCTACTGTACTTTTTATTCTTTGATGTGTTGCTCCATTGTCCCATAGCTTTACTGGACTTGTTGGGGCACCTTGACTCAAAATGGCCTTTCTCCATACATGCGTTACATCGTTTACCAAAAGCTGGACATCTGCTGCGCTTTGCTGCATGCAAGTAACCACAGAAGGAGCATTTCTTCTTTTGAGCTGGTTCCCAAGCTTTACTGGTTTCACTGACCCTCATTATCCGGGCAGTAGCATCCTCTGTTCCCATATTTTGACTTTGTATAGAGGCCTTTTCAGCTGCCCTGCAAATGTCTACACTTTTCTGCAGGGTAAGTTTTTGGAGTTTTAGAAGGTCCTGCTTTGTGTTTTGATCCCGGATGCCTCCCACAAGCTGGTCTCTGAGCATCGACTCATAGCATTTGAAGCAAAAATTACAGCTTCGTGACAGGAGTCTTAAGTCGTTATAGAAAACATCAAAGGCTTCACCTTCCTCCTGCTTCCTCTGACGAAAAACAAACCTCTCGTAAGTTTCATTCGTTATTCCTACAGCATATTCACTTAAAGCCTGTAGTATATCTTGTACAGTGCGATCTGTATCTGGGGTGTCGAACTGTATACTCTGGTATATCCTCATAGCTTCATCGCCTAAACAGTTTTCTAGCACTGCCACTTGTATTTCTCTCGGTTTTCGGTCAAGTCGGGTTAGCAGTGCATAGTTGGACCATCTTTTGAAAAACAAGTTCCATGAATCAGCCTTATTCCCGCCGAATACGAGTCTTTCAGGCGCCCCCATGTGTAGACCAGCCATATCAGTAGAGAGATTAGTGACAGTAGTAGTAGTAGCCGTCGTATCATCAATAGACATCTTGATGATGTAAATAGGGCAGATAAATAGTCACAGTGACAAGTGATGCTAGTAAGCACCAGAAGTTAACAGTAAACAGACCAGACACCGTCACCGTCGGTAGCAGAGAAGACAAAAAAAAAAAAATAAAAATAAAAAAACACCTTACTCAGTTTTATGACGACCGGCAGTTGTTTTTATAGTTTAGGAGACGTGTTTCGGTTTTTACCACAATCTGCCACCATGTTATGTGTGTAGACATGCATATAATATGGACAACAAACACGGATGCTAGGGACAAGATTCATATTGTAGTTTATTCTCCATAATGGCTATCTCACAGACCACCCCACACCAAGGTGAGTTATGCCGGCCAAGGGAGGTAAGTAGGGGAAGTGTACCTCTAATAGGAGAGTTACACCTAAAAGGGGGGGGGGTATTGTTTATACACGTAACAGATATAGTTTTTACCCCCCTCTCTCTCTCTCTCTCTCTCTCTCTCTCTCTAAATTATATTTTAAAAAATATTAAAATTTATTATTTTCTTTTTAAAACCAAATCTCCCTCAGTAATTTCTTTGATTTTCTATTTTTTAGCGATTATCAAGACCCCTAAGATGTGATATACCGGACATTATTTCTCGTGGGTTTGTATTACTGTACATATAGATTCGAAAAAGTTGTCAAAAAACAAATGTATAACAAATAAATGTTATCAAAGGCAAGATAAATTGGATCAAGTAAAGAATAGATACCCTGTAGCAGACGACGCCACCTGGCGGTGACATGCGCACATTTCAACTAACACCGGTGATTCGACCTTGACATTGCGATTTTATTTTAACATAGCGTCGGTTATCTGTAAACAAGTCAAATAGCAAACATGCTCGAATATTCGCCAGCAATTTTTTTTTTATATATATATATTTACAAAACTATTGAAGATTTAAAAGAAAAAAATATATATTTACAAAACATTTTTTTTTTTAAGTAAGTAACAAAATGAACGTATTTAAATAAAAGATATTTAAATAAATGGGTGTCTTCTGTTTCGGATTTTTGCGACCAAATCTTTAAATCTCGATTGTTTATACTTGTGATTTTATTATGCATAAAAATTGTCTCGGCCTAGAAGGATTTCTCCTTCATTGACCACCGACATACATCGCAATTTAAATAAATATTGAGTTGTATTATAATAATAAATAATAATGAACCTTTTTTTTTTAAAATAAGGTTTATTCAAACAGTTTTTATTTGAACTTAATGAACTGTTTTTTTTTATTATTTATTAACTGTTTTATTCTTTTTTATCAAACAAAAATAGAATTTTTATAATGAAATCTATATTATGGACTGTTTTTCAAACATCGAAATTTTAAAATTAAAGTTTTATTAAAAAAAAAAGAAAAAGAAAAAAGACAAGGTTTTTTTCTTTTCGAGATATTTTTTTTCACCATTTATCATTTTGAAATTTTATTCAACAATGAAATAATAATTAAAAAAAAACTTTTCGTTAAATATATTTTTAAAAAGTTATTATAAAATATCTATAAAGTCTATTTTTTATGCCTGTAAAAGTTTGTTGAAAGTTCAAATAAAGTTTATCATAGTTTAATTGAAAAAAAAAACACCTCGTCTTTTTTTTTTAGTTATTAAAAAGTCCTATAAATATATTAAAAACGCACTCAGAAAGACGCCCATTTATTTAAATATCTTATTATTTTAAAAATATATTAATTGTCGCTGAAGTTAATGTTTTAAAGAATAATTAAAATAAATATTGAATTGTCCTCAAAACGCACACAGACCCCCCCCACCACCAAAAAAAAAACACGGTACATAAAAATCAATCTTGGTCGAAAAAATCCGAAACAGAAGACACCCATTTATTTAAATATCTTTTATTTAAATACGTTCATTTTATTACTTACTTTAAAAAAATGTTTTGTAAATATATATTTTTTCTTTTAAATCTTCAAAAGTTTTGTAAGTATATTAAAAAAAAAAAAAATTGCTGGCGCATATTCGAGCATGTTTGATATTTGACGTGTTTACAAACAACCGACGCTATGTGCGTGTGCCAATGTCAAGGTCGAATCACCGGTGTTAGTTGAAATGTGCGCTTGTCACCGCCAGACGGCATCGTCTGCTACAGGGTATCTATTTTTACTTGATCCGATAAATTACTTTTCTACCAAACTGGATATAATTTTCGTGTTTTTATTCAACTTAACATGTTTATTCAGCTCAAAAAGCATACAGTGTTTACCGATGTATTGGAAAATTCAAAATGGCGGCCGACTCTCTCTTTAACACGATAAGTTCGGGAAAAGGTGTTATAAATAATAAACTAGACAAAATACTATTAAAAAACCACCGAATATATGTCAAGTTATGTCACGGTAACATATATTTAGCAAATTTCTAACAGTATTTTGTCTAGTTTATTATTTATTACACCTTTTTCCGAACTTACCGTGTTAAAGAGAGAGTCGGCCGCCATTTTAAATTTTCCAATACATTGGTAAACACTGTATGCTTTTCGAGCTGAATAAAGATGTTAAATTGAATAAAAACACGGAAATTATATCCAGTTTGGTAGAAAAGTAATTTATCTTGCCTTTGATAACATTTATTTGTTATATATTTGTTTTTTGACAACTTTTTCGAATCTATGTGTACAGTAATACAAACCCGTAAATTCTTTTTATATTAATATAAAAAACAATCTCATTTATGAACATAATAACCGCTTTAAAATAAATGAAACCACTAAGAACTTAACCAGTTAGGTAGAAAACGGACACTTAGAAAATCCATTTTATTTAAAAAAAAAAAAAAAAAAAACATTAAACAGGTAAAAATATTTTTTTTTTTACATATTATGGGGGTTATAGTCTATTTTAAAAAAACAATATCTCCTTCAAGAACGATCATAAAATGTGTTTTCAATTGACATTTATTCAATAAGGGACCAGTTTTCTTACCTAGCGAAAGGGGACCAGTTTTCCCGAGACGAGTTTTCCGGAGACGAGTTTTCCGGAGACGAGTTTTCCCGAGACGAGTTTTCCGGAGACGAGTTTTCCCGGGACGAATTTTCCTAAATTCACAGAAAACAAATAGCAATGTAAATATCTATTTACAAAAATCAGCAATATTTAAATTTACAAACAAATGATAAATAGTTACATTAAAGTAGCAAAAAAGCAACGTTAATGTATAGATATCAAAAATAAATGACAACGTATGATTTCAATACAAAAACAGTTGCAACACTAAGGTCTCAATACCAAAATCAAAGATCAAGGTTGAGGTCTTAATACAAAAATACAAAAGATGGTTTAAGTCTAAATACCAAAAATATAATCTAAATACCAAAAAATGTAATATATCTACCAAAAATGTCATCTAAATACTAAAAACAAATAGCAAAGTAAAGATCTTAATGCACAACGCAAATAGAAATAAAAACGGCAACATTAAGGTCCAAAAATAAAAAAGGAAAATAAAGGTATACATTTAAAAAAATAGGAAAATAAAGGGCTAAATACAAAAAAACAACGTTAAGGTTTAAATACAACAAAGCAATTTAAAGGTCTAAATATAAAAATAAATGACAATGTTGTGGTCTAAATACAAAAATAAATATTAACATTAAAGGCAAAATTTAAAAAAAAGAAACGTTAAAGTCAAAATACAAAAGAACATAAGTACATAACATGAACGTCTAAAGGCATGACGAAAACATCGTTAATGTTTGAATATAAAACAAATAACAACGTTTTAGTCTAAGATAATTAACAACGAAAAATAGCTAAATAAAAAATAATTAGCACTTTGGGGTCTAAGTAATAAAAAATAGCAAGGTTAAATTCTCAATACTAAAAACAGATAGCAAGGTCTAAATACAAAAAGAACGCATAGCAACGTTGAGGTCTAAATATATAAATTAAATAACAACATTAAGATATAAACACCAAAAAACAATTATCAACGTTAAATTCTAAGTACCAAAAATAGTAAGGTTTAGATATAAATATAAAATATGAATAGCAACATTAAGATCAAAATATAAATTTAAATTGTAACGATAGTCTAAATACCCCCCAAAAACAACAAAAAACAACGTTAAGATTTAAATAAAAATAAACAACTTAAAGCTCTACACACAAAATATATTAAAGCGTAAATACAAAAATACCAAATTTAAAGTCTAAATGCAAAAAATAAACAGTGACATTGAAATCTGAATAAAGATAGCAACATTAAAGATTAAATACAAAATCCAAATCACAACTTCACGATGTAAGTATAAAAAATAAATAGCAGCAGTAAATATAAATGCAAAAAAAACAAGTAGCAACGTGAAGACTTAAATACAAAAATAAATAGTAACGTTAAAGTCTCAATGCAAAACCAAATAGCAACGTTGTTAAGATTTCAATGCCAAAACTAAATAGCAATGTTTAAATTTGAATACAAAAAATAACCATGTTAAGTACTACATATATAACAACGTTAATACAAACATACTATAAGTAAGTAGAAACGTTAAGGTCTAAATAGCAAAAGTAAATGGCAACGTTAGGGATTAAATACCCAACACCAATACCAAAAAAGCAACGTTTAACTCTCAATGACAGAAACAATTTATCGACGTTCATAAAAAATGCAGATCAAAATTAATGTGTCAATGCAAAAAATAAGTAGCAACATCAAGGTCTAAATAAAAAAGAAACAAATAAAGATATAGACAATTAAACAAACGGCAACGTTGAGATCTAAAAAATAAATAAATTAGCGACGTTCAGGACCAAATAAAAACAGATAGAAAAGTTAAAGCCTGAATATAAAACATAATAGTAATATGCACGAAACGTCAATGTCTAAATATAAAAAACATATTAACACCAAAAAACAATAGCAAAGGTACGATCTAAATACAAAAAATAAATAAATAGAAACATTAAGATATAAATACAAGAATAAATAGCAACGTTAAAGTTTAATTATACATAGCAAGATTGAGATCTGAAGCAAAAAATAAATAGCGATTTTTAGCTCTGAAAATAAAATAGGTACCATCATTGAGGTCAAAATACGACAAAAACAAACAAAAAAAAAACAAAACAAAAAACAAACAAACAAAATACAAAACAAATAGCAACGTTAGTATCCAAACTAAAAAAAAAAACAAGTATTAATGTAAAGGTGTCATTAATAAATAAATAGTAATTTTAAGGTCTAAGTACTATATACAAAAATGAGCAATATTAAGTTCTAAACAAAGAACACGAATATAAACGTTAAGCCCCGACTTTTAATAAAAAATTCAGGTCTAAATACAATAAATAAATAACAAATAGCAGCGTTAAATTTTAATCCAAAACAAAATAATAAATTTAAGCTTTAAATACTAAAAATAAATAGCAACATTATATCTAAATACAAAACTTAATAGAAATTTAGATTCTAAATGCAATAGCAATTTTAATGTCTAAATATTAAATCTAAATAATACTTAAAAAAAACAAAAGAACATTTTTACCGTCTAAATGCCAAAATAACAAGGTGGAGATCTAAACCGAGAAAATAAATGGAAATCTTCAGGTCTAAATACTGAAACAATATACGAACATTAAGATGTAAATATAATAATAAATAGCAATTCTTAGGTCTATATACAAAAATACATAAAAAGCACCATTAAGAAAAAATATATAAATAAAAAGAAACATAAAGAAATTAATATATAATAAAAAGTAACATTAAGAAATAAATATAAAAATAAATGGTAACATTAAGAAATAAATATAAAATTAAAAGAATCATTAAGAAATAAATATAAAAATAAAAAGCAAAATTAAAGAAATAAATATAAAAATAAAAAGCACCATTAAGAAATAAATATAAAATAAATAGCACCATTAAGAAATAAATATAAAATAAAAAGAACCATTGAAAAATAAATATAAAATAAAAAGCAACTTTACGAAATAAATATAAAACTAAATAGCAACATTAAGAAATAAATATAAAAATAAAAAGCACCATTAAGAAATAAATATAAAATAAAAAGCATCATTAAGAGATAAATATAAAAACAAAAAGCAACATTAAGAAATTAATATAAAATTAAAAGCAGCATCAGGAAATAAATATAAAAATAAAAAGCAATACAAAGAAATTAATATAAAATTAAAAGAATCATTAAGAAATAAATATAAAATAAAAACAACCATTAAGAAATAAATATAAAATAAAAAGCAACATTAAGAAATAAATATAAAAATGAAAAGCAACATTAAGAAATAAATATGAAATAAAAAGCACCATTAAGAAACAAATATAAAAATAAAAAGCACCATTAAGAAATAAATATAAAATAAAAAGCATCCTTAAGAAATAAATATAAAAATAAAAAGCACCATTAGGAAATAAATATAAAATAAATCGCAACATAAAGAAATAAATATAAAATAAATCGAAACATTAAGAAATAAATATAAAAATAAAAAGCAACATAAAGAAATAAATATAAAATAAATAGCAACATTAAGAAATAAATATAAAAAGAAAATACACCATTAAGAAATAAATATAAAATAAATCGCAACATTAAGAAATAAATATATAAAAAAAGCACCATAAAGAAATAAATATAAAATAAATAGCAACATAACAAATAAATATAAAATAAAAAGCATCATTAACAAATAAATATAAAATAAAAAGCACCATTAAGAAATAAATATAAAATAAATCGCAACATAAAGAAATAAATATAAAATAAATCGCAACATTAAGAAATAAATATATAAAAAAAGCAACATTAAGAAATAAATATAAAATAAATAGCAACATAAAGAAATAAATATAAAATAAAAAGCACTATTTAGAA
Organism: Euprymna scolopes; assembly: GCF_053919585.1. Lineage (NCBI taxonomy): Eukaryota > Metazoa > Mollusca > Cephalopoda > Sepiida > Sepiolidae > Euprymna > Euprymna scolopes. The sequence continues at coordinate 27,935,283 of NC_136522.1, forward strand.
ATTAATATAAAATAAAAAGCATCATTAAGAAATAAATATAAAATAAAAAGCAGCATTAAGAAATAAATATAAAAATAAAAAGCACCATTAAGAAATAAATATAAAATAAAAAGCACTATTTAGAAATTAATATAAAATAAAAAGCATCATTAAGAAATAAATATAAAATAAAAAGCAGCATTAAGAAATAAATATAAAAATAAAAAGCACCATTAAGAAATAAATATAAAATAAATAGCAACATAAAGAAATAAATATAAAATAAAAAGAACTATTTAGAAATTAATATAAAATAAAAAGCATCATTAAGAAATAACTATTAAATAAAAAGCATCATTAAGAAATAAATATAAAATAAAAAGCACCATTAAGAAATAAATATAAAATAAAAAGCACCATTAAGAAATAAATACAAAATAAAAAGCACCATTAAGAAATAAATATAAAATAAAAAGCATCATTAAGAAATAGATATGAAATAAAAAGCACCATTAAGAAATAAATATAAAAATAAATAGCACCATTAACAAAAAAATATAAAATAAATCGCAACATAAAGAAATAAATATAAAAATAAAAAGCAACATTTAGAAATTAATATAAAATAAAAAAGCATCATTAAGAAATAAATATAAAATAAAAAGCATCATTAAGAAATAAATATAAAATAAAAACCAACATTAAGAAATAAATATAAAATTAAAAAGCACCATTAAGAAATAAATATAAAAATAAATAGCACCATTAAGAAATAAATATAAAATAAAAAGCACTATTTAAACATAAATATAAAATAAATAGCAACATAAAGAAATAAATATAAATTAAAAAGCACCATAAAGAAATAAATATAAAATAAATAGCATCATAAAGAAACAAATATAAAATAAATAGTAACATTAAGAAATAAATATAACAATAAAAAGCACCATAAAGAAATAAATATAAAAATAAAAAGCACCATTAAGAAATAAATATAAAATAAAAAGAACCATTAAGAAATAAATATAAAATGAATAGCATCATTAAGAAATAAATATAAAAATAAAAAGCACCATTAAGAAATAAATATAAATTAAAAAGCAACATGAGATATTAATATAAAAATAAAAAGCATCATTAAGAAATAAATATAAAAATAAAAAGAAGCATTAAGGAATTAATATAAAATAAAAAGCAATATTAAGAAATAAATATACAATAAAAAGAATCATTAAGAGATAAATACAAAAATTAGAAGCACCATTAAGAAATAAATATAATATAAAAAGCACGATTAAAAAATAAATATAAAAATAAAAAGCAACATTAGGAAGTAAATATAAAATAAAAAGCACCATTAAGAAATAAATATAAAATATATGGCAACATAAGAAATAAATATAAAATAAAAAGCATCATTAAGAAATAGATATAAAATAAAAAGAATTATTTAGAAATCAATATGAAATAAAAAGCACCATTAAGAAATAAATATAAAAATAAAAAGCACCATAAAGAAGTAAATATAAAATAAAAAAACCCATTAAGAAATAAATATAAAATAAATCGCAACATTAAGAAATAAATATAAAATAAAAAGCAACATTAAGAAAAAAATATAAAAATAAAAAGCACCATTAAGAAATAAATATAAAAATAAAAAGCACCATTAAGAAAGAAATATTAAATAAAAAGCAACATTAAGAAATTAATATAAAATAAAAAGTATCATTAAGAAATAAATATAAAATAAAAAGCAACATAAGAAATAAATATAAAAATAAAAAGCAACATTAAGGAATAAATATAAAATCAAAAGCATCATTAAGAAATAAATATAAAAATTAAAAGCACCATTAAGAAATAAATATAATATAAAAAGCACGATTAAAAAATTAATATAAAAATAAAAAGCAACATTTAGAAATAAATATAAAATTAAAATCACCATTAAGAAATAAATATAAAATATATAGCAACATTAAGAAATAAATATAAAAATAAAAAGCAACATTAAGAAATAAATATAAAAATAAATAGCATCATTAAGAAATAAATATAAAATAAATAGCAACATTAAGAAATAAATATAAAATAAATAGCAACATAATAAATAAATATAAAATTAAAAGCATCATTAAGAAATAAATATAAAATACATAGCAACATAAGAAATAAATATAAAATAAAAAGCACCATAAAGAAATAAGTATAAAATAAATAGCAACATTAAGAAATAAATATAAAATACAGAGCAACATAAGAAATAAATATAAAATAAAAAGCACCATAAAAAAATAAGTATAAAATAAATAGCAACATTAAGAAATAAATATAAAATACAGAGCAACATAAGAAATAAATATAAAATAAAAAGCAACATTAAGAAAAAAATATAAAAATAAAAAGCACTATTAAGAAATAAATATAAAAATAAAAAGCACCATTAAGAAATAAATATAAAAATAAAAAGCAACATTAAGAAATAAATATAAAATAAAAAGCTACATAAGAAATACATATAAAATAAATAGCAATATTAAGAAATAAATATAAAATAAAAAGCACCATTAAGAAATAAATATAAAATAAAAAGCACCATTAAGAAATAAATATAATATAAAAAGCACCATTAAGAAATAAATATAAAAATAAAAAGCATCATTAAGAAATAAATATAAAAATAAAAAGCACCATTAAGAAATAAATATATAATAAAAAGCACCGTTAAGAAATAAATATAAAAATAAAAAGCACCATTAAGAAATAAATATAAAAATAAAAAGCACCATTAAGAAATAAATATAAAATGAATCGCACCATAAGAAATAAATATAAAAATAAAAAGCATCCTTAAGAAATAAATATAAAATAAAAAGCACCATTAAGAAATAAATATAAAATAAATCGCACCATTAAGAAATAAAAAAAAAATAAAAAGCCCCATTAAGAAATAAATATAAAATAAAAAGCACCATTAAGAAATAAATATAAAAATAAAAAGCACCATTAAGAAATAAATATAAAATAAAAAGCACCATTAAGAAATAAATATAAAAATAAAAAGCACCATAAAGAAATAAATATAAAAATAAAACGCACCATTAAGAAATAAATATAAAATAAAAAGAAACATTAAGAAATAAATATAAAAATAAAAAGCACCATTAAGAAATAAATATAAAATAAAAAGAAACATTAAGAAATAAATATACAATAAAAAGCAACATAAAGAAATAAATATAAAAATAAAAAGCAACATTAAGAAATAAATATAAAACAAATCGGAACATTAAGAAATAAATATAAAATAAATAGTAACATTAAGAAAGAAATATAAAAATAAAAAGCACCATTAAGAAATAAATATAAAATAAATCGCAACATTAAGAAATAAATATAAAAATAAAAAGCAACATTAAGAAATAAATATAAAATAAAAAGAAACATTAAGAAATAAATATAAAATAAATCGCAACATTGAGAAATAAATATAAAATAAATCGCAACATTAAGAAATAAATATAAAATAAATCGCAACATTAAGAAATAAATATAAAAATAAAAAGCAACATTAAGAAATAAATATAAAATAAATCGCAACATTAAGAAATAAATATAAAATAAAAAGCACCATAAAGAAATAAGTATAAAATAAATAGCAACATTAAGAAATAAATATAAAATACAGAGCAACATAAGAAATAAATATAAAATAAAAAGCAACATTAAGAAATAAATATAAAAATAAAAAGCACTATTAAGAAATAAATATAAAAATAAAAAGCACCATTAAGAAATAAATATAAAAATAAAAAGCAGCATTAAGAAATAAATATAAAATAAAAAGCAACATAAGAAATAAATATAAAATAAATAGCAATATTAAGAAATAAATATAAAATAAAAAGCACCATCAAGAAATAAATATAAAATAAAAAGCACCATTAAGAAATAAATATAATATAAAAAGCACCATTAAGAAATAAATATAAAAATAAAAAGCAACATTAAGAAATAAATATAAAAATAAAAAGCACCATTAAGAAATAAATATATAATAAAAAGCACCGTTAAGAAATAAATATAAAAATAAAAAGCACCATTAAGAAATAAATATAAAAATAAAAAGCACCATTAAGAAATAAATATAAAAATAAAAAGCACCATTAAGAAATAAATATAAAAATAAAACGCACCATTAAGAAATAAATATAAAAATAAAAAGCACCATTAAGAAATAAATATAAAATAAAAAGAAACATTAAGAAATAAATATAAAAATAAAAAGCACCATTAAGAAATAAATATAAAATAAAAAGCAACATTAAGAAATAAATATAAAATAAAAAGCAACATTAAGAAATAAATATAAAATAAAAAGCACCATTAAGAAATAAATATAAAATAAATAGCAACATTAAGAAATAAATATAAAAATAAAAAGCAACATTAAGAAATAAATATAAAATAAATCGCAACATCATTAAGGGGACAGATCATCCAGAAATTATTTACATTGGACTTGACGACGATCACATTGTAGTCAAATGGAAAGCGGGGAAACGGAAGAGAGTTCCATAGGCGTGCAGTTCTAAGAAAGAAGATGTGTTCATTGAATCTACATTTAGGTTTAGGCATAAAGAGTGAGGGAAATTATTGATAGTGATGTCAGCTAGACGTGTGTTTTTTGTGAAAGTTTAACGAGAAGGTACCATTGATTGAAGCTCAGATAAGCACTTGCCATGTAAATAACGATAAAGCTCGCAACGTCTCTTCTGCGGGAAAGAGGTTACAGGAAAGAGAAAAGGGCATTCCCTACTAATCTACAAAGTCTATTTTTAACACTGTCAAGATAGGATAAGGCGCTTCTAGCAGCTCCTGCCTAGATGTGGCAACAGTACGGCATCCTAGGACATACTTGTCTCTTATACAAGTAGAGAATTGCATCAGCAGTGAGATATCTGCTGGAGTGGTAGAAGGATCTCACCAATTTTTTCAGCAAAATTGGCAATGGATTTGATGTATGTGTTCCATTTCAAATCAGAAGTAAAGGTCAGACCCAGAAGCTTGTCAAAACATGGAAACTCCCCAAGACGAGAGCCATTCATTTCAATTGATGCCAGACGAGGATCAGAGCATTGATGATGTAAAGATAGAAGCTTGGTTTTAGATGCATTAAAATTAGCCAATCACCTTTTTCCCCATTGCACCACGTGCTCAAGATCAGAGGAGAGAGAATCAGACAACTTGGTCATTTACAACCTTTGACATGTTGCCATAGATAGCAGTGTCGTCAGCATAAGTGTCTCTGAATGATCTTAGGAGGTGATTTGGAAGATCATTAATGCAGATCAGGAAGAGAGTTGGACCCAAGATGAACCTCTGAGGGACTCCAGCATTAATACATTGAGCTTCTGATTTCTGCCCCTCAACTACTACTTTTATGAACCTATCAGAGAGAAATGATTTAATAATTGAGCAGACATTTCCAGCTCTACCGTAGCTGGAGATCTCGTAGAGTAGACTTTTATGCCAAACCATTATAAAGGCCTTTTATATGCTAAGAGATATTGCCCTAGAAAAAAAAAACCCTGTCGAGAGATTCGTTAATCCTATGAGATATAGCTATTAGCACATCTGCTGTAGATCTAGCAGAACTGAAAGCATACTGCATGTCACTGAGGAGGTTATTTTTGCTGAGGCAGTTAACTACCCTATTTAACACAGATTTCAGCAACTTACTCATGACACAGGATACTTATTGGTCTGTACTGAAAGGTAAATGACCGATCACCTTTATTTAAATACGGGCATACTGGGTGTTGGGATGCAATTCTCGTTAAAACAACGCTTAAAAACTTTGTAAGTATGAGAGCTAGTTCTGGTTTTGATTAGCTTGGCAACATTATGCACAGATATTTGTATGTTGCATAGCGTGTTTTCTGATACAGAGAGAAATATGGGGGGTGCAGTCTTGATCGCATGGGGTAGAATTTGCTGCAAAGTTCTTGGTAAAGAGTTTGGCTTTGTCCGATGCTGACGAGATTACCTCAAATTTATTGATGATGGTTAGGATAGAGCACGATAATATCAAAATTAAGATCTAATTACAAAAAAATGAATAGACACTGTTAAGTCTAAATATAAAAAATAAATATCAACATTAAGATCTTAATACATTAATAAAATATATAGCAAAATTAAGATCTTAACACAAATAATAAATAGTATCTTCAAGATCTAAAAGCAAAAATATAACAGTATGAAGTCTAAATAAAAATAATAAATAGCGACTTTAAGATCTAAATACAATAAATAAATTGCAACTTTAAAGTCTAAATATGTTTAAAAAAACTAGCAGGACTCACATACCGGCGTCACAAAGCCAGAATAGATTCGATAAAGGACTCCCCACCCCATAAAAAAACAAATTAAACTACGGTTGTTAATAGCGGCTATATTAGTACTTTTAGGAGCGATTACTTGCATGTACTAGTGGGCACTGGTTGCCTTTGAAACTGGAACTTACTGAAGGCCATGACCAGCATCAGCCTCTGTTTCAAGGGAATGACGTTAGGCAGTTAGTGCTGTATAGAGACGTGTATTGGTTGACCTTGACTGTTAATACAAATGTAACGGTAGGTTCCCAGCGTACAGTTCCGATCACTGACTAGCACGAGCGATATTGAATTCCAGTGGATGATCACTGGCAGTTAATGTTGTATGGAGGCGTTTACCGGCATTTATGGAGGACCTTGGCTTTCTGTACAACTATCACAGAAGTTCCCGGCATAGAATATCGGTCACTAGTGGCCATGAGCGTATTCTACTTCCATTGGACTGCTCTTAAATAAAACTGTGGTTGAGAGTATCGTTTGCACTGGGTTCCTCTGTAAATGTCAATCATAACTAGTGTTGGGCTTTATTTAACTGCTAGGAAATGAAATCGACTGAGGTTACTTTCACTTCATAGGACTGGCGAGCACGCCCCCTTGATCTCTAAGATCAATAATTAGTATCATAGTCTGCCATCCACGCTGGGCGGACTCATTCACAGTGCGATCGTCGAAGAGGCTCTTCTTCAGATATTTCAACATTAGCATCAACCTCCCCTTCCTCTGATGGCAAAGAGACTCTCCGTATATCTAAAATGTGACGAGGCATTCTGTCAATCGCTACCTTGTTTTTGGAGAGTACTTCAGTCACTGTACTTTTTCCCCAGTGAGTCGTGCAACGAGAATTGGGTGGTTTCACCCACACCTCTTTACCAACTGCGATGTCCACGCAGGCCTGTTCTTCTCTCTGTTTTACAGCCAATGGATGTCGCCATTCATAAGAAAAAATAGACCGGTGCGGCACTGAATTTTCACCTTGACCAGCCTTCGGCCTCATATTGTACCAAAAAACTGCTTCTTGGGGCGAAATCTGGCTTCTTGATGCCACAGCTTTTATAGTGCGATGGTGCCTCTCTATAATTCCATTTCCACTTGGATGGTATGCAGCTCTAAAATATAACCCCACATTCCACTTCGCACATAAGTCTCTAAAAACTTCTGAGTGGAAAGACGTACCATTATCCACCAATACCTCTTCTACTGGCCCCCTTTCCATAAAAACCTCCTTGACAACTCTCTTTACCTCTTCTGCTGTTTCAGTCTTGATTTTCCGCCATATCGCTACTCTCCCAGGCCCACAAATAATCATAGTTACACGCGGTTCATGTGAAAATACGGATAAGTCATAGAAATAGTAGTCCATTTTCCACATAAGGACAGTTTAAATAAATCTGATTGTGTATGTTTATTACGTTAATTAATGCTGTAGTGAGGCGTTTACTGGTAGATGTTGGTTGTCTGAACAACTGTCACAGACATTTCTCGGCGATCGGTGTCGGTCAGTGGCGATCATGAGTGTTTTCTGCTTCCATTGGACCACTCTTAAATGAAGTTGTGGCGGCTGATTGCGTTTTCACTATGTTCCTCTGTAAATGTCGGCCAATGACAAGTGTTGAGCTTCAGTAAACTGCTTTGAAATGAAATCGGCTGTAGTTACTATCATTTCATGGCACTGGTGAGCACTGTTGGGCAAATCAATTGTCTTCAAATGTATGTTACTGGCATACAGTGGCGGATACTTTCACCCGTGTGATCATTTCGCTGTTAATGGAGGTATTTTGTCACTTGATAGCATGAGAGGTGTATTAAAATTAAATGTAACTGTATCCGTTATAATACAATAACAATAAAACTAATAATATTAAAAATATTGCTCTTAATAATAAGATTAATAATGATAATGATAAAATAATAATAGAAATTAAAACCAACACAAAGTCAAGTATCTGCAGAATGTCTTCTTGGTTCCTCCTCTTCTCTTTTCTCTCTCCCAACAATCGAACACAGCATATAATAACAAAACTCTAAAGCACGTCTGACAGCACTGACTTCTGCCAACAGTCTGCCGCTCCTCTTAACAACACAGGCTTTTTATATGGCAAAATCGTTCACCTCTATTTGCATATTCTTCTAACTCACGTGATCACTACTCTATAAATAAGAGTCTTGACCATTTCTTTTCTTTCTTTTTATTTATTTTTGGTGACCGACCCGCACGTGGTCTATCCAGGTAAGTCACGCATTTCTCCACACTCCCCCCTGATCTCATGATCACAAACAGGACATGCGGGCAATCGTCGTTGGCGGGTACTCCTTCGAAGAAGCACTTCCTCATTGCTGTTTTCTTCATTACCACCATCATTACTACCAGTCTGTTCCATTATCCCGTCTCGTGGTTCCATAGGCGGTGTCTCACAATCAGGGCAGGGGGGCAGTATCCGTCTTTGTCGGGTACTTCTCCGAAGAATCGGAGGCGTCATCTCCTCGGTATGCTCCATCATCCCTTCTCGCTGGGTTTCGCAATCACGGGGGGTGGGCAGTATTCGTCTCTGTCGAGTATTTCGATGAGGCATTACTTCCTTGTGTCCATCGCTCTCCTCACTATTGTCATCAGTATGTCCCATCATTCCCTCATCTGGTTCTGTTGGTGGTGTTTCTATGCTCACCTGAAGGGGCAGTAAGTGATCAGGATCATCTCTGAACGGTGTGTGATCCTCCTCATCGTCCTCAGAATCAGAAGAGGTATAACAAGGGCGGATATCTTTTACGTGACGTGGTATGCCACCAATCAACATGGTCTGAGGACTTATGATTTCATCTATTTTTCCCCGGAAAAATTTCGTAGTGCACCCAGCATTTGGGGGTTTTATCCAAACAAGGTCTCCCACCTGATATGGTGTATTGACAACACTCACCACTGATGGTATGGCATCAACTCCTTTCACACGCTGTTCATATTGGTAAATCCCATTGGCTGGTGCAGTTGCTGGTGTTGCATTGTCCTTGGGTGTTATATTATACCAGTACACAGCTTCTGGAATAGAGCACTGCGTCCTGGCTGCAATTCTTTTGATGGTGCGGTGACACCGTTCTGCTATACCATTACCCTCGGGATAATATGCACACCGATAATGCATTTTAATCCCCCATTCGTGCACGAATTTCTGAAATTCTTGACATCGAAATGTGGCGGCATTATCAGTCAGAATTTCAATCGGGGCACCACGTTCAAAAAAGACGGCTCTCAACTGTTGTATAATGCTGGCTGCATCCTGTCGTGTCAACAGGCGCCATATTGTGAAACGCGTCGGGCCACAATCCGTCATGGTAAAAAAATGTTTGCCCCCATAATGTGTTATGTCCATCCCTACTCGCTGCCAGTTGCCCTCCACCTCGAGCTTCCCTTTTTGCCATTGGGATGGTGCCGGATCAATTCTCTGACACTCTTCACACGAACGTATGGCTGCTTTCACTGATGCTTTTGTAATTGCAGGGCATACTCTTCGGACAAAATATGCAGTCCTCTGAATTCCAGGATGTCCAATCTGCTGGTGTATCATACGGATCTGGTCAGGTGTTAATTGATCCGTTACAGTCGCGCATGTTTGTTGTTTAAGATCGGATCCCTGCCTCATTGCATCGATCCACCTCTTTGGTACTCGAGTCAAGCTATCAGCCAAATTCTGTATCGACGAGACTAACGTAATGTCTACCTGCAAGCTGTATTCGTCAACTAGACGCTTAATTATTGCTAGTCTCCTTCGTACTAGCATTTCACTTGCAGCTCTAGTCTTAACTCGAGCCTTTCCAGTCAAGGTGTCGGTTAACCAATGGTAAACACACAATGAGTCAGTGTGGAGATGCACAACATTAGTCTGCCATTGCAATGCGAGATTAAGACCTTTTAACGTGGCATCAAGTTCTGCCAAATTTATATGTTGGGCATCATTTTTCGGACGAAGCCAGCATGCATCTTCCACAACAACACCTAGTTGCTCCAACACGACACCTGTAGCCAACGAACTTGCGTCAACCCATGCATTTAGTTCGTTTCCAGACACTTGCCACTCACCCCGGGCAGGGTCATTCCTATGCACTCTGGACAACATTTCAGCCATCATTTGTTGGAGAGAATCATCATCCGCAACATCGTCCCATCCTTTTGTTACTGTAGTCACTCGTCTTTTCACCGCTCCTGTTGCCGATCGGAGCCATCCACAGACAGGTAGATGTCCTACCAATTTACCACAGATAGAAAACACAGTACGTCTTGTTAATACATTGGGTAACTTTGGAAGTGGGCTCCCTCGTTTCCATCGCAACGTATTGCCCTCCTCCCAGACCTCGAGGCCTAGCACGGGCACTCCATCCTTTAGGCGCTTAGGGTCTTTGCTTATTAACCCAAACGCTTTCAGTTTTATTCGAACTGCATCCGCAGACATTATGTCCTCATTAACATAGATGTCATCTATGTAGGCTGAAGCAGCTTTTGCTGTGGTCTCATCCTGCATCAAAACAGTTTTAATAATGGTTGTCATAATCAAGGGTGCTACGTTTAGGCCAAAACCCAAACGTGTCAAACAATATAGTTTTCCCTTGAGTAGTACTGTCTGAAACGGCCATAATGACTCATGGACACGTACTTGCAGGTAGGCCCTCTTTAGATCCAGAAGTGCTACATTGCTCCCTTTTTGACGCCACTCTCTCAGTTTAGCAGCGCACACATCTGCGTTTCCGGTAAACGCATCAACATGCCGATTCAACTCTCGGTAATCCATTACGGGACGAATTTTTTCTTTGGTAGGTTGTTCAACAGCCATGAGCGGAATTACTCCCTTGGGTGGTCCCAGACGTTCCTGTGGGTATGGTATTAACCAACCGTTGTCAATCCACATCTGAAGTTCTTCTTCATATGCGGCCCTATTCTTGGTAGAAACTGCATACTCTGGAATCGTGTTGCACAGCCGATCTGGTTCCTGGCCCATGGCCCATTTCCACTTTGCAGTCCACACCCTTTCGTTGTCATCAAATGTAGCACAGAAGTCCTTTTCTTCAATCGACATGGCTGCACAGACGTCTTTCCCTTCTCCAAGCCTGATACCTCTAGCTGCTGTGATTGTAACGCCTCCTAGTGCTTGTATTGCATCAATTCCAAGCAACATGTCGTAGCCAAGGGGTTTCTCCTGCATCACCAGAACGTCAACTTTAGCTGTGTCACCCTTCTCAGTGCAGATTGTGACTGTCCCTTCACCACAACATACCCGTGATAAGCCATTGATGGTCATAACGCCAACTGGGTTCCTCCGCCACACCGGACAGCAATGGGCACTAACTATAGACCGGGAACACCCCGTGTCTATAAGTGCTGAACACTGCACATCATCAAGTTTAACGCTAATGACAGGCAATCCTGTGTTTATTGGTTGGCAGGGGGCAAGGGTAGCGATAGTACCTTGCCCCCAACTTCGTTTCCCGAACAGTTGCGAGATATGTGCCCAAACTTATTGCAGCGATAGCATTGCACTGGTCTCTTTGATTGTGGATATACACCTCTCCTATCACTCCGGCACTCTTTAGCAAAATGATTGGCCTCCCCACATTTATAGCACACTGGGGTGGCATGCTTATTACTATCTGGAAGAGAGTCCACATTGCCTCCATGTCGAAAACGAGCTGCTGCTGCAATTGGTTCCTGTTCCTTACAGATGTTTCGAGCTCGGGCCAATAACTCATCAGTGGACAATTCATCGATTCTTGATGATGCCCGCAACAGTTTACTGACCTCCTCGGGTAGGCCTACCAAAAAAGCACAGCTTAATATTTTATCGTTGACCCCACCAAACGGTACAGATAATTTTCGCAGGTCGGCTAGGTACACGTCGACTGTTTCCTTGGGTTGAAGTGTCCGGCTCGTGAACTGTTGCCACGCAACAAATGGATCTGTACCAAACGCTGTATACAGGCTCTGCTTGATTTCATCCCAGTCTGGTTCATCCCCGAGTTGTTGGTAGACTGCATAGGCCCCTCCGGTTAGCCTCAAAGGGATAACTGTGGCTGGTTCTTTAATTTTGCACAGTTTACAGATTTTCTCTGCCTTTTCAATCCATTCAACGACAGCCGGTCCAGTGGTAGATCCGTCGAACTCGGGTATTAAGCGAATGTCGAATCTGTCCATTGTTAGTAACCGCACACCAAGCGCCGAGATAGCTTAAAACCAACACAAAGTCAAGTATCTGCAGAATGTCTTCTTGGTTCCTCCTCTTCTCTTTTCTCTCTCCCAACAATCGAACACAGCATATAATAACAAAACTCTAAAGCACGTCTGACAGCACTGACTTCTGCCAACAGTCTGCCGCTCCTCTTAACAACACAGGCTTTTTATATGGCAAAATCGTTCACCTCTATTTGCATATTCTTCTAACTCACGTGATCACTACTCTATAAATAAGAGTCTTGACCATTTCTTTTCTTTCTTTTTATTTATTTTTGGTGACCGACCCGCACGTGGTCTATCCAGGTAAGTCACGCATTTCTCCACAGAAATTAAATCTAAAAAGAAAATACAATTTTGTTATACAATGGATGTGGAATTGCATTCATCCGCTAAAGATCCAGCTAGTTTGCATATTCCTTTAAACATTCATGTTAATTAATTTCTTATTAGTTTTTTCGGTTTTCTCATGGGATGACAATCTTTAGCTAACTATTACATGTAATTATATTCATGCAGATATTCTACATGATTTATACTGTCGTAATATTTGCGTGAAAATGTTACAGTAAACACAAACTTCTTTCTATATATATTTATGTATGCATATATATATTTGTTTAAAAAACTTTGTCTACCAAATTCCTCCGTCAGTTTTTAATCTACAGATATGAAACTTAATATACAGGATATTCGAGGGCATGTGAAACTTTATATGTGGGTTTTAGCCGGGGAAAATCGGTGCAAAAGTATGAAAATTAAAAAAAAAAGTTTGCCAAGTAAAGATCAAACGATGGCATTACAAATATCCATGCGTAATGTAATAGTTATTAGTTCATGTTTTAATTTTTTACCTTTGTAGAAAACATGTCTTCATAGTTCAGGCATTAACTGTAATACTCACCAGAGTAGCAAGCGTCCGTGTATTTGTACATTGCGTGGATGTGCGTGCGAGCGGTGGCGTGACGGAGGAGGGGTGGACTTGCCATAGGGAAGTGTTGGGTGAGAAAAAAGATGACGCCTGGTGTTTTATAAACTGTGGTCTCGCGAGATCACGAGAAAACAGAGGGCACACATGCAAATGAGACAGGGTGAAAAACTGCATAAAAAAACAAGCTTGAGGTTATTGTGTTACTACTGTGAGCGTTGGTGACGACTGAAGTTGAATTCGATACATTAACGTCAAAGGAAAAAGTAAATCGTAAGCGAATCGTTTTGGTTTCGATTTTCGGTGGTGGCGCACGAGTCATTATTATTTTTTAAAAACTTTTTAAATCATTACTATATGTTGAGTCCAATATAATATAATAATGAATACGAAATCTGCATTAATCAAAATATCATGTTTAAGCGTATTTTATGACTGGGCAATGCCGGATGGCCTGTTAGTAGAATAATAAAAATAATAAAATTAATGTGAAATAATTTATAGAAGTCATTGTCCGGTTTCTTTATCAGCACTGTTGGAATAAAATCTGACTGCATATTTATTCCATTAATTAATGCTTTAGTGAGGCGTTTAAGAGCGTTTATTGGTGGATTTGGATGTCTGTATACCTGTGACAGACACTTCCAGGTGGTCGGTAACGGCCAGATACGACCATAAATATTTTCTGCTTTCATTGGACCGCTTTTAAATAAAGTTGTGCCAGTTAATTGTGTTTGCACTGAGTTCCTCTGTAAATGTCGATCATGACACGTGTCGGGCTTCATTGAACTGTTTTGAAATGAAATCGACTATGGTTATTGTTACTTCATGACACATTTAGTAGTGTACGTAGTAGTCATTGCATTTTAAAAGTAGGTATGGTCATTTCATGGCATGTGCAATGTGTTCCAATTAAATGTATCTGTATACATGGAAAAATAATGATTATAATAAAAATAGTAATAGCAAATCTATATATATAAAAATGTAAAGTTGGTTCGTTCTAAACAAATAAAACCATGTTTATACGTTACCAATTTATTTGAAATTTTCAGACAACCCATTTTTAGAGTCGAGGTATGTTTTTTATGTTATTAAAATAAATTTACCTAATTAAAATTAAAATATTAAATAAAATAAATATATTTATTTAATCGTTTCTGTGAATCTGTTCTGTTGATAAAACTGAACTTCCGGTTCGATTCATTTCACAGCCACGATTTGACGAAAGGTTTCATTTTCTGTTAACTCGATAAGTAAAAAAAAAACAAAAAAAAACATATTTCATTTGTTTATCTTCCAAATTTTTTAATTTACACATCTTTTCTTTATTATATAAGGGCAAAAAAAAGTTTGTTGCTTGCTTTTGAGTTTTTTTTGTTGTTTTTCTATATAAGACTACTCATGCAGAGAGTGATCCGTGCTGAAATAATGTTATTATTTAAAAAGTCATTCTTAACATGGAGAGGTAAGGATGTTTTGTACCTATTCTGTACTTTAACCTTACAATTGAATAAATAAAAAAAAATCATAAAACGTAATTTAAACGTGGAAATATGATTTAAAAAATAGCGCGGATTGCTCTCTGCATTAGCACCATTTTTATTTATTGCGGACTATTATTCTCATCTTTATTAGTTGTTGTTTTACGAATTTTCGGCCAACTATTCCTCTGGCCTTCATGAAAAGAAGTCCTTTTATAAATGTTCAGTAACTTTTTCCTTTTATTATTCTTAAAGAGTAAAACTTTTCTTATTCATGAAAGGAGTTAAGCCTACGTAAATAAATAAATGTTTGTACACGTGACAAATTATCAATAAATGGTTTAGTTACTTTTTTTAAAAAATGTTTGTAAAAGTGCGAAAGGCGACGTTACAACCATTACTCCCATGCTTAATTTCTATACTTATAGGTTTTTGGAATTTTTTTTCACTGGATTATTATTGATTGGACACTAATTAAACAGATTATTAAAAAAAAATGTAAAAAAGAAATCATTATTTCGACATTTGAAAGTGGTGCTCACTTTTTAGTTACAACGTTCTGATAAATCAGTCACCCATTTTGTAAGCAATTAAAACGCGGTATATCAAAACCATAGAAAGTAAAAATAATGAGTCTCTACCGCATTTGTAAGTCAGCAATATATTTGTTTCTCAAAGAAAAAAAATAGAGAGAACAGGACTTTTTTATTGTTTTCATGAAAATAAAGTTTCGAGATTTTTAATTATTTTTTTTTTTTTACTTATTTAGTCAGTTTGTGTTTTTTTTTTAAATTGTAATTTAATAATCGAAATGATAAAAATAATAATAAAAATGCGAAAATAAATTATAGAATCGTAGTCTATTTGTCACATGAGAACATGTTTGAATAAAGTCGGACCATTTTTATTCGATTATGTAAAAGTAAACTATTGTAAATTATTAGTTGAACAAACAGGCGAAGCAGAAGTGTATGGAAGCGGTGTCAGTCGTAAACCTAAAATTATCCGACTACCAAACCGGACTTTGGCATAAAAGTAAAGCTATAAAACTTTAACAACTGAAGCCAGATGGCGTGTGCTTCGTATTTGCTGAATACTGGTGGTAACAGTAAACAGCAAATGCAGTATCATCAAGAGTAACACAAATAAAAATAATAGTGCTAGTTCTCCTCGGTTGGTTCTTTGAATCCGAGGATCAATAAGAAGCTTGTCCTTAGCAGCATGCCCTTTAGTGACTGTGCAGACTGATCCTCGACATGCAAAGTCTGTGAGACCCAGGTCATGAAAATTCCTGAGAAGGAGGATCCTTGGCAGATGATGCTTTCCCTGTTTGTCTTCTGCAGTCTTTCTTCTGTTGATCTTGAAAGCCGCAGTGTCTTGCTTTGACAAAGCCTTTCAACTGTGTCCCTGTTTTTGACCCCACCTTCCCAGTCTTTCTCTGGGATGTCAACTGCGTGCATTTATCACCTTAGCGGATTCTTGTAGTGCTTATAGGAAGTGACTCTATCTCGTTTGCCTTGCAACTAACATTTGTCCTCAAATAGATTTTCATAATGTTCTGTCGAGCGGAGAAGGTTTGATTCTTTGTAATTGAGGAGACTGTTGTCATCTAATGATCACTAGGGAGCTAGCACTTTTTATGTAAGGCTGTACATTGCACAAAGTGGCTGGTAGAATGCTTGGCTCTTTCCAATATTTGCATAATGCAGGGTTTGCTCTGCATTTTTCTCAGCTCGTTTACGGCCATACTGCATGCATTGTTGTATGCAGCTTTTGCTGCATGGTCATCTGGCTTTGCAAGGACCTCAAAGCAGGAACGCTCCTTCTGTAGGATGTCTTGTATCTCAACGTCATTCTCACCATTTTTTTCTGAGCGAGTAGCTTGCTACTTCAATTCTTGTCTCTTGAAGAATATTTTCAACCGATGCCACTGAACCTATGGATTTTCCTCGACTGAACTGTCCTCTGACGTGTCCAGGAGCTCCTCCAGTCTTCTCTGGAATTCCTCTTTGAGACCCCAGAGTCTATCCACTCACAGTTTCTTCATCTGGAGTCCTCTTTTTCTTTATTGAAGACTTGATGTTCAGCATGAGTCTGACCCTAAACAGCTGATGATCTGTGTTTGAGTCTGCTAGGCATAACACGTGTGAAGCATTTCTGCCACATCCTTTTGATGCACCAGTACATAGTTCAGAAGATGCCAATGTTTGGAGTGTGAATGATGTCACGTTTTGAAGAAAGCTTTCTTGTAGAAGAGGGTGTTGGTGATACTGAAACCCTGTTCCACGCACAGCTGCAACACATGCCTTCCATTGTTATTGCAGTTACCCACTCCATGTATTTTATGCACTTCTGGCCAAACATTAAAGTCTTCACCCACTCTAGTATTAAAATCATCCATGACAAATATCTAACCTTCTCTGTTTACTTGCTCGAGGAGATTCATCAACTCTGTGTAGAAGGCCTCTATTGAAGCGTGGAGGCATAAACACTAATGAGAGTGACATACTTGTTGTCGTGTAGATGAGATGGAAAAACATGAGGCAGTCAGAGTGTCTTACACGAAGGTTGTGGAACCTGCCAGCGATGGAGTTCTTTAACATGAAGCCCATCTCTGACAATCTACGTTCTTCTTTCCAGCCCAGTACAGTGTATAGCCTGCTCCCTGTTCAGTCAATGAGCCCTGCTCCACAAGCCTCACTTCATTAGCATCTACAATAAGGACGTCAAGTATACCCAGTTCTCTGGCCACTAGGGCTGTGCATCTCTGGATCTTGCCATTGTCTGCAATATCTTGCATACGTTCCAATATACTACTTTCAGCATTGTTCGTATTTTCGTTCTATTATCTTTCTTACCACTCGAGAGAGATGCCTGTTGACCGCAGCCAGCCAACTAGGTGGGGATTGAGACAAGCAGTGTTTGGACCACATTTTCTAGATCGGTTCCTATTCGGGGCAAGCAGTGAGTGCTATCCCTATAGAGGGCTGTTTGGTCGCTCAGAGGGCTGCTGGATATTGCTTTTATCTGATCAACAACAGGCGACCCATACTTCTGAGCTGTCTACATGCAAAGATGAGACTGCAACCACCAGTGACATCTATCACCAGTCGTTCGCCCTGTCTCCATAACTGTAGAACTTTCCTTCTCACTTGAGGTTTAGAGCAAAGACCAGTGTGTGAAAACCAACATAACTCTTAAAGCTCCACATCTCTACACAATGACAGCTGGCTGAAATTGCTGTGGTGACCTTGAAACTGTAGGTTTTATATCAGTGTCCATCTACTAGCCTCTGGCTCAACGACATTCCTTGGAGGAATGAGAGAAGTTACTCAGAGTTGGGGGTTGGTTTGTGAGCACCAGGGCGTATTCACATTCTGATGGGCCTGCATGGCGCACATCTTGGGAGTTACGCCTCTTCCCAGTCCTTTGTGTTTCAGCATTGGGCTGTCAGTTACCCAATTTTCGTGTGTCACCATGTGGAGGCACCATATAGGGCTTGCTGACAAAGAGGTTATGTACTTGCAAGGAAAGAATTACTCAACAGTTTTTTATGGTGCTGTCGGAAAGCAGTACTAGCAAGCAATGAGGGCAGAAGAGAGAAGTGACAAAGAGACAGACACTTCACCAACACACTAAATGCTTCATGTCAGCCATTTTGACACTACTACTACTACTACTACTACTACTACTACTACTAATTGTTGTCATATTTGGGCTGGTGCATCTGCCACTCGTCTCTTGCTCCTAGACAAAGTTCAAAAAAGAGTCGCCAATCTGATAGGTCCTGAACTGTCATCTAAACTTCAGCCCCTGTCCCATCGACGAAATGTTGCATCCCTCTGTCTTTTCTACAAGTACTTTAACGGTGAATGCTCTATGTGCCCCTTCGACGTAAATACCCCCGACAAACACGACATGCAGCTAAATCCCACCCCTTCACAGTAGAGATCCCTAGATGTAAGAGAGCCTTCTACTCCAGTAGTTTCTTCCCCAGAACAGCTAGACTTTGGAATCCCCTACCGGGTCCCTGCTTCCTCAACTGTACTGACATGCAGAAGTTCAAGTGCAACGTGAACCGACATCTTGCTGCCCAACTCCCTACACAGTACCCCTGATACCTATGTCCTTGATAGTAGCCCTCTACACCAAAGTGGCAATGTGCCTTGTTTGGGGTGAAAATGTAATAAAAAAATACTTTTATGGCATTGTATGCAGCTATAAAAATACATAACAGCAACAAAAGTGTTACAAAGTATAATAAACAATGAAACAAAGAAAAGTAACCATAAAAAACACATGTACGTATCTAAATAAGCTGATTTAAAGAAATGTAACTCATGTTGTAATGTTAGTGTCCGGTTTTCCGGTAAACAGCGAAGATGTAATCGTAATCTAAATAGAAAAAATAGTAGTATCAATGGTTTGTGTAAGGGTGACCAGAAGGCATAAAAATAGGTCTGTAATGTTTTTTAGATGAGAAAACCTATGAACCAGAAAACTTTTATTCAGGCCGATATCGAGTTCTGTATGTGTGAACTGGTAATTGGAACATGAGATGGTTGTAAATATGTTTTCCTGAATAATAATATGACCTACGGATTTCTGTCGAGAAAGCTGAATGATAAGAGCGTAGGTTTGTCTTCTACTGGAAGAATATGTAAGTGTGTAGTCCTCATAGGAACAATTGTATTGTTAATAAGAATCATGACAATCGAACTGGTTTATAGTGTAATAGGCTATGCGTGCAAGCAAAGAGTAAATATAGACATAGAAACGTTGGAAAAATTACACAAAATGTTTACCCGTGTGCGAATGTGCGTGGATCGGCATAGATGAAAGTTACAAAACTGTTGGACTTCTAATTCATCAGTAAAAAAAAGAGCCTGGGTTTTTTTTCATGTGATGAGTAACACCATCTTGTTTAACTGTTCGGTAAATAACAGAAACTGATAATCCTGTATTCTAAGAAACGCAAACAGACAATCAATAGGAGCAACGGAACTTTATTAGGGAGTGATCAATATTTTAAGAACTAAAAATGTAAAAGCTAATGTCTAATGTATCTATGTAAGAAAAAATACAGACGGTGTTCGGGCCAAACATCTGACAAATGTTGAGAAATTCCCGGTTACAATTGAGATTGCAGGAGAAGATGATTAGAGAGAAAAATTTTGTTACAACGGTTTATTTAGATGCAGTTTAGATTGTGACGCTCCTAGGAATTAATAATAGTTTTGTTATAACGGATGATTGTGACTACAAATATGCGAAAAACGATTTAGATGTAGTTTGGATTGTGACGCTCCTAGGAATTTATATAAACTTTTATTATAACGGATGATTATCACTACAAATATGCGCAAAACCTACATAAGATAGTGACTAATAGTCTGATCATAATGAATTTATATGTAGTTTCAATGTTTGCCAAGCTATAATGTTTTCCTCGTAGTGCAATAATTGTTCCTATTTTATTATATTAGAGACGAGAAGATAAATGACATCATTGTGATCGAAAAACGCAAAACAACATTATAACAATAAATAACAACATTAAGACTTAAATACAAAAAGATAGCAACATAAAAGTCTGAATGATAACAATAAATAGCAACATTAAGATCTAAATACAAAAATAAATAGAAACTTTAAAGTCTAAATATAAACTACCAAATTAAAGATCTCTTCCAATAATCCAAACAAAAACGTCTTTTCTTTTCTTTTTCAGGCTGTAACATACAATTGCTATCAAATTCTGGTCAAATAAGTACTCCTGGCTTCAATACTATAAACCCAAGTTCCGGTTTTTACGTACCTAATATCCAATGTAATTGGGTGATTAGGTCCAAAGATATTGACGATGAATTCAATCTGGTTTTCAGTTGGTTTAATCTCACAGATTCAAATGACTTTCTCAAAGTGAGTTGTCCTCTTTTTTTAATGGTTTATCATTTTTTTTTTTAAGTTCATATTTTATTTTTTTATAGATCAAATATTTACATCTAGTGAGCATTAAGTGTCTCTGCAATTAATGTTATCGTGCTTTTATATAATTATTGTGAGAATTGTTGTTGTTGTCGGACAAAATAATTAATCAATTGCGATTGTACATGTGGATCTGAGAAGTCAGCAAAGTCACGACCTCCGTAAAGCAGGCCTGTACACTAAAAATGACGTCATGCACATGGTAAGCAAACAAGATCTATTGAACAAACTGCCAACGATAAATGAGAGCTTTTTCAAAATAAGCATTAGAAAACTTTTAAAAATACATTTAAAATAAGAAAAATAAGGAACAAGATTGATACTAAAACTGAACTTTATTTAATATTCATTAAATAAAAACAAAAACAAGAATTAATTTAAAAAGAAAGTGTTGGTTCTACCTTAAAATTAAATAAACATAGAGTTGGCTCATGGATTTAGAAAATTGAATTTTGTTTATTATTTTAATTGTGAAAACAATATTTTTCACATATTTACATACAAAGTCAAGCAATGCCGATAAATGGTAGGATTCTTCTACCGCTCCAGTAGATATCTTACTCCTGATGCAATTCTCTACCTATATAAAAGCCAGGTACGGCCAATGATGGAGTACTGTTACCACATCTGGGCTGGAGCTGGTAGAAGCAGCTTATCCTGCCTTGACAGAGTTCAAAACAAAATAGACTTCGTAGCTTAGTGGGGGATGCCCTTTTCTCTTTCCTGCCACCTCTTTCCCATAGAAGAGACGTTGCGATCCTTTCTCTGCTTTATCGTTATTTCCATGGCAGGTGCTCGTTTGAATTTCAATCTATGGTCCCCAACGCCAAACTTTTTACGAAAAACACTCGTCTAGTCGGAACCACTACCAATAGTTTCCTACACTCTTTATCTGTGCCTAAACCTAAATGTAGATTCCATGAGCAGAGCTTCTTTCTCAGAACTGCACCCCTGTGGAACTCTCTTCCATTGGCCTGCTTCCCAGCTGACTACAATCTGATTGTTCTTGATGAACCGTCCCCCTATGTAATCCAAGTTACAAAAATCCCACTACCTATGTTAAAAACGCTATAATCACATTGACTAATGTATACCCATTAACCCTTATCTTCGAGTGGCCTCCCGGCCTTGATAAATGGTGATTCATCAGTATCTTATTCTAAATTCTAAACAATTACTAGATCAAAGATTAACTAATTTAAGAGATAAATTATCATCGCCATGTGTCTACATATAGTTTGTTACTGTTCTTTTCAAAGCACCCTGTTTATCTGCTTAGGCATGACTTATTAACAACAGATCTGACATCTATTATATAAATCTCACCTGTCTGTTTAAATGTATGTATGTATGTATGTTTATATGTCTCGCTAAAACTTTTCTGTACTGTACCCCCACGAAATTAGTATCGTTGAAAAGAACATTTTCTCGCATCAATAATATGTAAAAATTGGCCAAAACAATTAACTCTAAGTGGGGTTTCTGCAAGGAGGGTCATAAATTTCACCAAATTCTAATGTTATTATTACATAATTTAAACTAAATCCAATGTAATTCTCTATATTTGAAAAAATGCTGACTCATGCCGCCGGAAATGGCATCAGCTCTCCATAATGGCGATGTTTATATAGTTTGAATAAGAGATAAGTTGTTGGTAATTTGACAGTATAGTACAGAATAAAATACTCTTTTTCAAGTTATAAAATGGTACCAACATGATTATCGTGTTTAAAATAGTGAAATAACAAAGTATCGCGATAAACGATAAGAAAGAAACAAAAATTACGCTTGAAAATATTCCCCAATAAGAAGAACCAAAAACGAGTCGCTATGTTTACAAAACAAAACGATGGATTTCACAATGAAATGATACACCGGAAATGAAGATATTTTCCGAAAACTTCACCGAACATTTTCTTTTTAGTATTGGGTACAATATGATATTCTGTAGGGAAACGCGTGACTTACCTAACTATGCTCCTGGTTGGAGATAAAAGAGGGTTGATTTTTCAGAGGGCACGTTCATTTTGAAGTTGGATTTCGAAGAAATAAGTTGAATCAGCGTTTGGAGTTGAGAGAAGGTGTGTTATGTATACAGAAGTTTGGAAGTTAGAAGTTTTGACAACAGTGTCAAACTTACCCAGGAAATTATTGATGTGAAGGGCAGAAGAAATAACACTCAAGTTATTGAATTATAAGCTATTTCGGCTCTCGGTGTGCAGTGACTCAAAAAGCAGAAAATGGACAGATTCAACTTTCACTTGATACCTGAGTTTGACGAATCTACCACTGGACCGTCTGTCGTTGAATAGGTTGAAAAGGCTGAGAAGATCTGTTAAGCTGTGTAGAATTAAAGAACCAGCCACAATCATTCTTCTGTGGTTAATTGAAGGGGCCTATGCAGTTTACCAGCAACTCCGGGATGAACCAGACTGGGATGAAATCAAGCAAAGCCTGTACACAGCGTTTGGTACAGATCCGTTTGTTGCATGTCAACAGTTCACGAGCCGGCGACTTCACCCTTAGGAAACGGTTGACCTACGAAAGTTATTGGTACCATTTGGTGGGTCAACGGCAAGATATTAAGCTGTGCCTTTTTAGTAGGCTTACCTGAGGAGATCAGCAAACTGTTGTGGGCATTGTCACGAATTGATGAATTGACAACGGACGAGTTATTAGCCCGAGCTCAAAACATCTGTAAGGAACAGAAGCCAATTGCAGCAGCAGCTAGTATTCGACATGCAGCAGTTGAACCGCATGGAGGCAATGTAGATTCTCTCCCAGGTAGTAATAAGCGTGTAGGCCCAGTGTTCTATATATGTGGGGAGGCCAATCATTTTGCTAAGGAGTGCCGGAGTGATAGGAGGTGTGTATATCCACAAGCACAGAGAACAGTACAATGCTATCACTGCAATAAGTTTGGGCACATATCTCACAACTGTTCGGGAAACGACATTGGGGGCAAGGTACTATCGCCACCCAACAAACACAGGATTACTGGTCATTGGCATTAAAATTGACGATGTGCAGTGTTGAGCACTCATAGACACGGGGTGTTCCCGGTCTATAGTTAGTGCACATCACTGTCAGATGTGGCGGGAGCAACTAGTCGGTATTATGACGACCAATGGCTTATCCCGAGCAGGTTGTGGTGAAGGGACAGTTACTGTACTGAAAAGGGTGACACAGCCAAAGTTGACGTTCTGATGATGCAAGAAAAACTCCTTGGCTATGACATGTTGATTGGAATTGACGCAATACAAGCACTAAGAGGCGTCATAATCACAGCGACTGGAGGTGTAATGCTTGGAGAAGGGAAAGAAGTCTGTGCAGCCATGTCTATTGAAGAAAAGAACTTCTGTGCTACATTTGACAACAACGAAAAGGCGTGGATTGAAAAGTGGAAATGGACTATGAGCCAGGCACTAGATCGGCTGTGCAACACCATTCCAGAGTCTAGAAGTGTAAGCCATTTTGAGTTTCAGAACAGTTTCAGATGGTTCGCTGTTACACACAAGTCCTGATAGGTAACTTGTTTGTAGTAGACAGTTCCACAGAACAAAATATTCTCACCGTGTCGAGACGGTTAAAGTGTTAATACAAATAAAATGGATAGAGTTTAACGTCTTGTCCAGGACTATTTTTTTTTTTTGATATATAGAAATCTATATACTCTGAGCATTACCCCTATGGTTTTCCACTGATATTCATGAAAAAATGTAAGAGCCTTCTCATAAGTGGAACTTCGCTGGTCTGTATTTTTGATATATAGAAATCTATATACATACAGGGCAGTGAAAAAGAAATTATTCAGTGGAATTCCCCAACAAGTTTTGAGAAAAAACGTTGTAGCTTTATCCTTGTTGCGGGTTTCGTAAATACATCAGCGATATTTTGTTCTGATGATATGTAATATTAAAATAATGGATCCCTTTTTTATCTCGTTTTTTATGAAATGGTATTTTATATCTATATGCTTAGATCTTTGGTTGATTATCGTGTTCTGTGCTAAGACTATACTGGCTTGATTATCACAATTAATTACTACGGGGCTTGCAATTAATTCTGGCTCTAAAATAATATTTAGGATATTTTTAAGGTAGAGTGCTTCCTGGGTTGTGTGTGTGATCGCGATAAATTCTGCTTCACACGTAGAGAGAGATACAATCTGTTGCTTTTTAGATTTCCATGAAATAATAGGCCCATTTTCTGAGAGTCTGAAACAATATCCAGATATACTCTTGCGATCTTCGTCGTTTGCCCAGTCTGAATCCGAAAAACCTTCTAATTTTAGGGGATTTCTTGATTTTCTAAATACTAACTTCTGTTCTTTAGTTCCTTTTAAATACCGTAGGACTTGTTTAGCTCTGTTTAAATCCTTCATTGTCGGTCATGATAATTTTTGTGACAGTTTTGTTACTGTATAGCATATGTCAGGCCTGGTTGCAGTCATTAAATATATAAGACTACCTATAATTTCGCGATATTGCGTGTCATTTATTATTTCAGATTCTGTGTGTATATTTTTATTAATATCATTTTCGACCGGTGTAGAGCGTTTCTTGCACTCTCCCATTCCAAATTTTCATAGTATTTTGTCGATGTATCTCGATTGAGTCATCGTAACAAGTCCTTTGCTTTGAGTAAATTCTATCCCCAGAAACCAGGATATTTTGCCAAGATCGGTCATTTTGAATCTTTTTACTTAATTTGTTCTTAACATCAGTTAACATTATGTCACAATTTGATGCGATTAAAATATCATCGACCCACAAAACCAAAATCAGTAGTTTATCGTTTTTGTGTTGGGTATATAAACAGGGGTCTACAGCGCATTGTCTAAATTGTTGTTTAATAATATAATCATGAAAACTGTGTTCCAACACTGAGCACTCTGCTTTACACCATATAATGACTTGTTAAGTCGCCACACGCTATTTTTATTTTTCATTATAAATCCCTTTGGAGGGGTAATAAAATTTCACAGTCTATTGGGGCATTTAAATAAGCATTTTTTACGTCCATTTGATGGATGTTTAGGTCATATTGTGATGCGACTTGCAGTAAAATTCTGATTGTCGTTAGGTTTGTGGTCGGCGAAAACGTAGAAAAGTATTCTTTACCGTAAATCTGAGAGCACCCCTTAGCAACAAATCTTGCTTGTACTGTTCTACGCTTGATGCTGTACTCTTTTTTGTAAAGACCCATCTGGTATAAATAACATGTTTATCTCTTGGGAGAGGCACTACCGTATAGGTATCATTTTCGGTTAAGGCATCTATTTCTTTTTTCATGGCAATTTTCCATTCATCACAATGTTCTGAATTAATTGCTTCGTTGAAGCTTTTTAGCGCATTTTCCATTGAATAGCAATAGTCGATTTGATAATCTTTTATATTGTCGACGACAAAAAAATCGGGTCGTCTTCTATTTCTTTTGGGATATCTTTCGACTTTATCATCATCATCATCATCATCATGGACATTCTCGTCTCCATCATTTTTATTGTTTTCGTTTGTTCTAATTATTTGAGATAATATAATTTCATCCTCTTCATATGACGGGTTTTCGTCTGTAAAATTAAACGTGTCTGTGAATTTTACACACCGGATTCTTTTTATTTTATTTTTTTTCGGGAAAAAATATTAAATTGGCTGGACTGTTTTTATCGTATCCAAGAAATATACTTCTGCCGGCTTTAATATTCAATTTACTCTTTTTCTCTATATATGGGAAGCAAGTTGAACCAAATATATGCATTCTGCTTAAATTTGTTTTTTTACCGCAGAAAGATTCATATGGAGTTTTAGATAGTGTTTTGTTAAAGCACCTGTTGCGTATATAGGCTGCCGCCATAAGTGCATACGTCCAGAGATTTTTAGGGAGTTCTGATTCAATGAGTAGGCATCTTGCCATTTCAAAAAGTGTTCGCCACGCACGTTCAGCAGTCCCGTTTTGGTGTGGCGATCTAGTAGCTGATGTTTCATGCCTGATATGATGGTTAATTAGTAAAAGTTCAAAGTTTTTATTGGTGAATTCTGTACCGTTGTCAGAGCGAATACACTTGATTTCACCGTAGGGGGCCTTGTCGGCTAGATATTTCTTAGTTGCTAGCAGGGTATCAGATTTGTTCTTTAAAAAGTAAACCATTATTAAACCTGAATGGTCATCTACGAAATTCAACACATATCTATAATGTTCTCTGGTCATCGGTTCTACAGGACCGTTCAAGTCACAATGCACCATTGATAGGATTTTTTTGGCCTTTTTGTCTGGTATCTTGTTTTGATAGTTTGTCATTTTCCCTTGCGTACAGACGTCGCAGTTGAAGGTTTTTGATGTTTTTATTTGCATTCCATCAACTATAGTAGGCAACTTTTTGATATCAGGAATATTGCAGTGTCCAAGAATTTTATGCCATGTCTGTAGATCATGGCAGGCGGTTTTTGATGGGACTACGCTATTTAAATGATATAGTCTTCTATTTTCTTTAATGTCGAATACAGTTCTATTCGGGTATACCAGTTTTGATTTATTAGGGCTAAAGTTTATATTTGTACCTTGTTTTGTGGCAGCTTGTACAGAAAATATATTTTGTTTAAATTTTGGGATTAGAAGAGCGTTTTCTAGAATACAGAAACACAGTTCACCTTTATTGTTCTTTAGCGAGATTTTCGCATTGCCTCTTTTCAAAATGATATCATTGACTCGACTCCCGTCAGCTAGTTCTACAAAATGATTTTGTGGCTTAAAGTTGGGATCAAAATTGATAAAATCAGATTCCTTTGTAGTCACATGTGCCGTGGCCCCACAATCGACAAGAAAATTATTATTGTTTGTTGAAGCATCAAATGTACACGAAAATAAACATATATGTTCGCTAACAGAGCTCTCTACATTTTTAATGTAGTCGCCATTTTGAGTCCTGTATCTACATTGGAAACTCTTGTGATTAGGGCGTCCACGATTATAGCAAATAATTTTTGTACTTTTCTTTGGAAAAAACTTGCTTTTGGCAAAGTTGCGTTTTTTATTCCTACCATGGGTATAATTCGATTTTGGTGTTTTTATGTGTGTATTTTTAAATTTCATGATATTTGTGGATTAGTGTTTTTCTGTGATCATTTTTTCAGTTTCTTCGTAACTTCTGAGTGCTACCTTGAATTGGCTAAAAGTCATGGGTTTTTCTTTCTGGGTTATCATGGTGGTAAATGGCTTGAAATCACTCGGTAATCCCTTAAGGACCATGGAAATTAACAGACTGTCACTTATAACTTCACCAGACATTTTTAAAGAATTTGCAGTTGTCTCGGCTCTTATAATATAATCAGTAATAGTTTCGGCTTCCATTCGTTTTAGAGAGGTAAGTTCAGTGTATAAAGAAATAATTTTGGGTTTTCCTTTCGATAAATAATGCTCTCTCAATATGTTTAATGCTTTGCAGCCGTCGTGCAGGGATTCTCTCATTACCAGTGATAGACTTCGGTCATCTAAACACTGTATTAATTCTACGAAGACAGTTGCATTCTTTTCAATGAAGTCGGGGTCGTTTCTGTTTTCAGGTTGTGTTTGTAGTACTTTGTGTAGCTTTTGGATTCATAGATATCCCAGAAATTTAACTTGCCACAATTCGAATTTTGATTTGGATCCATCGAAATAAAGACGCACGCTGGGCGCATAACCTCTTGAAGTGTAAGCCATTTTGAGTTTCAGAACAGTTTCAGATGGTTCGCTGTTACACACAAGTCCTGGGAGGTGACTTGTTTGTAGGAGACAGTTCCACAGAACAAAATATTCTTACCGTGTCGAAACCCGGGAAAAGAACATGTGAAATTGCTCCAGAAAAGGTTTAATATTTATGAAGCAATTCTGGTTTCTGATTGGTTGGTAGCAGAACGTGAATTAATTTGATTCGTCAGTTCTTAGCAGCATCGTTTAGAAATAGAATCGTCCGACTGTGTGGGATCATACCCCATTAAAAGTCTATTGATTCCGTGCTGCGTTATACTGTAAGTTGATTTTCTGCTCTCTGTCATTTTCCTCTTCTTCTTCACGAAGTCGGATTTTCTTTTTTCCACATGACACTTTTTTTCCCCTTACTGTTTTGCTGTTATTTTTAACAGTTTTTGTACTTTTTTAACCGTTTTTTAAAACGGTCCGGCTATGGCCGCTTCTGCGAGCAAAACGCCTGTCGTCATCAACATGGAGACGGAGAACGTCGCAGCTGCAACGCCGAACCCGGTGACCAAACCCCCGAAAGTGGACATAGACGTGAACCAGTTCATTGAGAAGGCAAAAAAAAAGACCGGATTGATAGTGGACATCCCAAAACTAGAAGAAATCAAGAAGAGGTGCTTAAGACTGTTCGTCGTAGATAGGAAGACGAAGAAAGTAATTCGAACTTCAGTTGACATAATCATCAACCTTTTAGCCAACGCCGGATTGAGACCCTTACGCGTCATCAAATGTAAGGGATACAATACGTGGAGCGCACTCTTCAACACCTCACAGGAGTGCCTCACTATTTCCCCCCAAAAAATAATTACTCAACACCACATCCTAAGAACGGAATACATGGGCAAGAGACGCACCACAGTCTCAGTATTCCACATTCCTCACTACATAGACGGCGAGCAACTAGGTGCCTTCTTCTTAAAATTCGGGGAGATGGTCCACGTGGAAGGAGATGAGTTCCATGGAGTATGGACATTTTATATACTCCTAAACAAGGATGACTTCCTGAGTATCCCGTTCTTCCTGGAGGTAGCAGACAAGAAACTACCAATTATAGTGGCCGGCAAACGTCCCACATGTTGGAACTGCGGGGAAATCGGACACCTCACATCCGAGTGTTCACTCAAAAAACCCCAACCAAACCTAAAGAAAATTATAGGCCAGCACTTGGGAACCAACGCACAAAGTGTTCCCAACCAACCAACCAGCGAAGTGACCAACGATACCAAGACCCTCAAAGGAGAACCCTGGCAGATCGCCCCCGGCAAAACGACCCCCGGACGTATCTCCCTCGACCAGATGAGGGTGGAAGCGATGCTACAGAATGACCTCGGTAGGGAAAAATATATCGAAATTGTGAACCGCAAAAAAAAACTGGACTCCCCAAAAAAACAAACATCCCAATCCCCATGCAAGTCACCTCCACCAAAAAACATCAGGCTCATCACTCAGTCTCCCACTACATCCAAAACTCCTTCCCCTTTCAAAATGCCTTCTCCACTCACATCTCCCGTCCCTCCAAAAACACCCAAACTAATACCACTAAGCCCTCTTAAGAAAAATAAATCCTCCACTCCTGTTCCAGCCACCTCTAAGTCCCCTCACAATACTCCTCCTGCATCTCCTGAAAAAAACCCTACTAACCCTACTAACATGGACACCACCCCCGCAATTGACCTAAAGAAAAAAACCCTCTACCTCCCTGGAAAAGATATTTGTATACTTAATTCAGCCGCAATGAACAATAATAAGAACTTTAAAGGTGCTGACCTCAGCAAGTTAATCGATTTCAGGGAGGTAGGGGGAAGCTAATAGACACTCCCACCAATTTCCCCAATGCAAGACGAATACTAACCGTCATTAGAAAAAAAGAAGAGGCAAAAGACTTATGGCAAATGCTGGAGGAGGCAAATAAGACTTTTAATCTTTCCCCTCCCCTAGCCATATTCAAGGATATAAAAAGCTTAAAAAAATGTTGTGTTTGGAGGGTTCCGGTAAAAATGCACCCCTCCCTGTATAGGATAGCCAAACTATCCTCTGCATGTCGACGGTATCTCTCGTGACTGACTCTTCGATACTGCGATGGGTACCTACTCCCTCATGAGAGCTGTCGGCACGCTCACGACCACGATGTTCGTGTCTGGTTCTCAACCCTAAGGCACAATCATGGATCTCAAGCTTGCTAGTGTGAATGTCCGAGGGCTAAGGGCCGACTCGCGAAAATAGCACTTGAGTTTGGTCCTGCAGCACCTTGGAGTGGATATTTGCTGTGTGCAGGAAACCCATTTTATTCCTGGTGACCATTTACGTGCGCTGTATAAGACCTTTAAGGATTATTCAGCGTACTTTAATTCTCACTCTAGAGGGGTCTCCTGGTTAGTTAAAAGGTACCTAGATGCGTCATGTGACCCGTGCTACATGGATCCGGAGGGAAGACTATGCGTTTTGGATGTTACTATAAAGGGTAGGGCATTACATCTTATTGGGGTTTATGTGCCCAATAGCCATGTTGAGCTGGCTGCCTTTTTTCGGCGAATCGAGCAGTTCATGGATACTTCTCAAACGGTTATCTTAGCGGGAGACTGGAACGCGGTCCGGGATCCCGAGTTAGATCGATTTGGGTTACCTTCTAGGGGAACTAACAGAGATCGGGATGTTGTTTTATTTCGTGAATTTGTGGATAAGTTTGATCTTATCTACAAATTCCGAAATGAAAAGCCCTGTGACTTAGTGTGGACTTGGACAGGTAGACGCGGCTCCGGTCCGGTACAGCTCTCGAGCTATATCGACCGGTTCTTAGTTAGGAGAGTTGATGTAGGAGTATTGAATTGTCCAAGTTTCCACAACATAGTTTACTCGGATTACAGACTTGTCCATGTACGGGTAAACTTAGAAAGACCTAAGCCTAGATTAGCTGGTTACTGGAAGCTCAACACGTCGTTATTCGATGTGAAGGGCTTCCGAGAAGGGCTATTACTAACCATACAGCGGGAACTGACGGGGGCAATTATAAGGAATAGGTGGTGAGTAAAAATTAAGGAAGCCATTAGGTCATTTTCTTCCAATTTTATCAAAAGACTCAACCTAGAATCTAGGGCAGCTAAAGCGATGCTAGAGTCTAGATTAGATCGGGCGGTGGAGGAGGGGAATAGTGCTAGCGTTAATTTAATTAAGGCTCAGCTTGCCTCCCTTAGTGAAAAGGAGCACTAAGCTTTAGCGATTAGGGCTAGGTTAGAAAGAATGCCCCAGGAAGCAACAAACATGGCCGCTGAACTGTGTGCAGAGGAGCTGAGGCAAGCAGCTGATAGACACATCGCTCGTGTCACATTACCGGACGGGCGTACCGTGACCACAAACCAGGGTGTACTGGAGGCGGTTAGATCTCATTTCCAGGGGCTTTTTTCCATGGAACCCGGTCTGTCATTAGAACAGTTCGACACCTATTTGGCTGACTTTTCTCATCTGTCGACGACCGAAGTGGCTAGGTGCGAAGGTGGCATAACGGAGGATGAAGTCATTGAAGCCTTAAAGCGGGTCGGCCTTAATAGGTCTCCGGGAATCGATGGTCTGCCCTTTGCTGACGGTTTTATTTAACTCATGGTTTAGGAACGGCTCAATCCCCAAGTACTTTACCATGGGTGTGATAAAACTTGTTTGTAAAAGCAAAGATGGTGGGGATGGAGTAGGTAATTTCAGGCCCTTAACGATGCTTAACGCAGAGTTAAAGATTTTGGCCAAGATTCTCGCAAATCGTCTGCAGCTGGTCCTGGCTCATCTTTTAGCCCCGAGCAAACGTGAAGGGCAGGACAATCCAGGATAACTTGCACACAATATGCCTGATGATAGAAAAAGTCGACACTGAGGCCGTGCTGATCAATTTAGATCAGTCCAAAGCCTTTGATAGGGTTGACCATCGGTACTTGGGGGCTGCTTTGTCGGCGGCCGGTTTTGGCCCGCAATTGGGTTCATCTTCTCTATGCTAACCCCGCGGTGATGGTAGAAGTAAATGGGAGGAGGTCGAGACCCTTCAGTTTGTCACGATCAATTCGTCAAGGGTGCCCGTTATCACCCATGCTGTACGTGCTCGCAATAGAGCCATTTTTGCGCAAGCTAAGGGTGAACCTGGTCCTACGCGGAATCACTTTGCCAGGTACGGATGCCCAGGTAAAGTACTCCACCTATGCCGACGACGTAACTGTGCTTGTAACGAGCAGTGCTGAGATTAGTGTCGTCGGTGTAGAAATCAGATTGTATGAAACAGTAACAGGGGCCAAAATTAACTTCGACAAGTCTTTAGGTTTGTGCATCGGTGCCTTGAGGGGTATACCCCTTCAGGAACCCTTTAGTTGGAGCGATGTGCCTTGCAAGATACTCGGCGTCTGGTTGGGTCCTGACCTCTAGCTGGAGAAAAATTGGTCGGAGGTTCTGAAAGCGGTCCGATCCGCAGCTGCGCTGTGGATCAGTAGAAACCTTTTATTAAAGGGGAGAGCGGAGGTGTGTAATACTCACATCTATTCAATCTTCATTTATCGTCTATCAGTGCTTCTAATCCCGTCAGATACACTGCTTTATCTGCAGAGGGCCGTTTTCATCTTTTATGGCTTGGAAAGGCCCCTATGGTCTGTCGCGATGTCTGCTACCTACATCCTTCTGAAGGCGGTCTAGGTATGCCAAACGTAGAGATTCGGCTCCACACATTACGGCTCTACTACCTAGATCGAATGTGCACACAAGATAGGAAAGACGGTGCCCTCTGGATGGAGGACACCAAGAAAGCCTTTCCGGCTTTGAGAGGGGTGCACCAGTCCAAGGCAGAGGCACACAGGTTGCCCCGAGGTGAATGCCCCTTCTAATGCGAGTGCCGGCGCGTGCTGAAGTTCCTCTTAAGAGATAAGGAAAGCCTCTCCAATGCCCTGCTGTTGTCCCGAAAGGCATTATATCGGGTACTAGTGAGGGGATCCGTAAGGGATGTTATTGGTGATGGGCTCCCTTTGACGAAGGGGCAGCTCCGCTCAATCTGGCAGTGGGCGCCTGGGTCGGGATGCCTCACTAATGACGAGGCATCCTTGACCTGGCTGGTAATTCAAGATGCTCTCTGGGTCGGTAAAAGACTTCACTCAGCGGGCTTGGCGGTTTCGCTGATTTACAAGCGATACGGCGATGAGGTCGAGACTTTATGTCACGCCTTCGTCTACTGTCGCATCGTGGTGCCGCTAATTGAGTTTGTTACAGGTCTCATGGTCCGCATACTGAACATATAGTCGTTAACTTTGGTTCCTATCAATGTATGTAGCAATTGGGCTCCGACAACTGATAGGATTAGAAAAGAATTGTGTTTGACCTTGCTAGCAGTTATGAGAGGTGTCATTTGGAACACATGTATGAGAGTGGTCTACGGATCTGAGGACTTCGCTCCCCTCGACCTTATACGAATCTTCCGTTATCATTTGAAGAATCGTATCAAGGCCGAGAGAGTTAGACTTTGTTGAAAGGTGGGTGTCAGTTGCGCGTGTGTGTCGGGTGAGAGAAGAAAGTCTTGACTGGTTCTTGGATGTCCCTTAGGTAAAGAATTTTGGGTAACAGAAACGAACGTCCACACTGACTCATTTAAAGTCCAGAGTAGGTCACGGTTTAGGCAAGATTAGGACCATTTTTTAGGCTCCTGTGTTCATAACCTAACTAGTGTGTGATAGAGATCATTAGGCCCTTTTTAAATTTGTCCCGTTTTTTTTTTTTTTAGCCCCGTTCCCTTACCCAATTTAGGTGACAGATCGCTTGATTCGCCAGATATGCGGGTCTCCTTTCGAACTTTTCGTAAGAGGTGTTGAAATAAAGCGTTCGGACCCACATCACCTTTTTGACTGGTGAATCAGCGCACCTGCCACAGTTTAGTAACAGGGGGGTCTTTTGTTACTAACATTGTATATGTGACCTTTGGACGTTGTCCTTTACACGTCCTTGACCCTTTTTCGCGGCCCAGTTATGATCTGCACCCTGGTCGGTGCAGTTATGATATGTCAACTGGGCAACCAGGTCTGCCAACCGTTAGTACGTCGCATCACCCAGTGAGTTCTTCGTTAAGGTGTTGGGGATTCTTCTCGGATGTTCGGTCCTCAAGGCCTGTTCTACCGTGGATCGTCTAGTTATCCTGGGTGTTCGTTGACGGATACGGTGTCACAAATGGCAATCAAAGAATGTACATATATATGGTTCAACGCACATCAGCAACAAAACTCCGGAGGTTAGTTAATATAATATATATTTCGGAAATTCATAAAAGAAGTATTTACAGCATATACATAGAGTTGACAATTAATTCAAGCAAGCAGTTAGTTTTACAACTGAGCTTCTGTTGTTGAAATACCTGGTCGGTATTGCGGACTTTGCGTAATTCTCATTAAGTAATCTACACGTTATAAGCGTTGAGTTATCAGGCAACAAGCGAGGGGGAGAGAGAGAGAGAGAGGTGATTCTGCCGAGACTTATCTCTCTTCTTCTGACTCTTACTACTCTTCACTCTTCTCTTACTGACTTAATCTCTAATTTTGCACTTCTTTTATAATACAATTATGGAATGATGACGACACCCATGTTCGTCATCGACCAATCAAATTGCTTGATTATAATTCGACGGGGCCTTTTCTCATTGGTTGATTATACTTTGACAGGGCCCTTTTTCCAAAATTGGTTTGACTCCTCCCTTAATTAACGCCCAACTTACACGTTGTATTAATTAACTCCTCCCTGGCTTACTAATGGAATTTCCCCCTATCCAGGAAAATTATTTTTCCTTTGAATTAAAGCAAATCACGCGATTTTATTTGTTTTAAAATTATCTATTGATCTCACCTTTCGCTTTGATAATTCAAAGGGATTTTAGTTTATCTTTGAATTAAGTTCTGGTTGTCGGCCATTTTATTATATCAGACATTTTGTTTACGTCAAAAGACCAAGAATGCATTTGTCGCTTTGAACTTATCGGATAAAACATTTTCCCATCCGAGCAAAAATATTTCATAAATTCCCTTTTTTCGTTCGACCTGATTCACCAAAATGACAATTCTCGATACGTTATTTTATTGTCTTGAAATTTCGGACAATTCATTTTTTTTCCTCTTCTTTGTTCTAAACATAATGCCGAGTCACTGCGTGTGTTTCCCTTAGATCAAAAACAACCCGACTTTTCAACTTGTCAAATTCACAGGTCAACTTTGGCTCAGTTTTGCCAATTGCGGGTGTGAAATCCCCACCCCTCCGGTTCATGTACACTATGATGTCGGCCATTGGAAATCAAACGCCTGTGTATTTTGGCTAACATATTTTATGCATTCTTTTTCGCTTTTGAAGTCTAGAATTTGATTCAACTTTTCGCCACAAAGGCACTCCTGCCTCCGCCATTTCAACAACAGACTTAGCTCAGAATTTATTCACAAATAAAAATTAATAATAATTTTTATTCTTTCAACCCGGTCATCGTCCGGGAACAAAAAATTACTTTCAACTAAAAGAAACGTCACATCAACCCTACAGGTCTGATGTGGCCTCTCTTTAGTGTTACAATATACGTCATTGTATTTTGTATGATAAAATTTTTATATCCCAAACCCCCCTTTTTCTTATGGGTTTTAATTAGTTTATCATGGTATGATGTTCTTATGGGGAATGACGAAGGATGTATACGCTGATGGATGTATAGTATAAATGTGGTATTGTGGTGAAAGTAGAGTAAATGTAGGAACTAGTTAGGTTAGATTAGTTAGCTTTAGACAAAGAAGACCGCCCTTCCGCCTCCTCCATGTTCGGCCTTGTGCCAAATTTTTCTAAAAAATATTCTGTACATATTTTTCTGAAAATAAATACTTACCCCATTAAAAGTCCAAAATATTACAACACAGAGTATGCAGTTTCCACGAAGAATAGGGCCGCATATGAAGAAAAACTTCAGATGTGGATTGATAACGGATGGTTAATACTGTACCCACAGGAACGTCTGGGACCACCCAAAGGATTAATTCTGCTCATGGCTGTTGAACAACCTACTAAAGACAAAATTCGGCCCGTAATGAATTATCGAGAATTGAATCAACATGTTGATGCTTTCACTGTAAACACAGATGTTTGCGCTGCTAAACTAAGAGAGTGGCGTCAGAAAGGGAGTAATGTAGCACTGCTGGATTTGAAGAGAGCCTACCTGCAGATACGTGTCCGTGAGTCATTATGGCCATTTCAGACAGTGATAATCAAGGGAAAACGATATTGTTTGACACGTTTAGATTTTGGCCTAAACGTAACACCCTTAATAATGACAACTATTATTAAAACTGTTTTGATGCAGGATGAGACCATTGCAAAAGCCGCTTCAGCTTACATTGACGACATCTACGTTAATGAGGATATAATGTCTGCAGATGTGGTTTGAATAAAATTGGAATCGTTTGGGTTAATAAGCAAAGACCATAAGCGCCTAAAGGATGGGGTGCCCGTGTTAGGCCTAGAGGTCTGGGAGGAGGGCAATACTTTGCGATGGAAGCGAGGGACGCGATTTCAGAGTTACCCAGTGTATTGACAAGACGCATTGTGTTTTCTATTTGCAGTAAATTAGTAGGACATCTATCTGTCTGTGTATGGCTCCAATCGGCAACAGGAGTGTTAAAAAGACGAGTAACTGCAGTAACCAAAGGATGGGACGACATGGTGGATGATGATTCTCTCCAGCAAATGATGGCTGAAACGTTGTCCAGAGTACATAGGAACGACTCTGCTCAGGATGAGTGGCAAGTATCTGGAAACGAACTGAATTCATGGGTTGACGCAAGTTCACTGGCTACAGGTGTCGTGTTAGAACAATTGGGTGCTATTGTGGAAGATGCGTGCTGGCTTCGTCCGAAAAATGATGCCCAGCATATAAATTTGGCAGAACTTGATGCCACGTTAAAAAGGTTAATCTTGCATTACAATGGCAGGCTAAGGTTGTGCATCTCCACACTGACTCATTGTGTGTTTACCACTGGTTGACCGAATCTTAACTAGAAAGGCTCGAATTTAGACTAGAACTGCAAGTGAGATGTTAGTATGAAAGAGACTGGCAATAATAAAGCGTCTAGTTAACGAATACAGCTTGCAAGTCGACATTACCTTAGTTTCGTCGATTTAGAATTTGGCTGATAGCTTGACTAGAGTACCAAGTACCAAAGAGGTGGATTGATGTAATGAGGCAGGGATCTGATCCTCCACAACAGACATGCGCGACAATAACAGATCAATTAACACCTGACCAGATCTGTACAATACATCAGCAGAGTGGACATCCCGGAATTCGGAGGACAACATATTTTGTCCGAAGAGTGTGTCCTTCAACTGCAAGAGCATCAATCAAGGCAGCTATACGCTCGTGTGAAGAGTGTCAGTGAAGTGATCCGGCACCATCCCAATGGCAAAAAGGGAAGTTTGAAGTGGAGGACAACTGGTATCGAGTAGGAATGGATGTAACGCATTATGAGGGCAAGCATTTTTTGACCTTGACAGATTGTGGCCCAACACATTTCATGATATTGTGCCTGTTGACGCGGCAGGATGCATCTAACATTATACGACAGTTGAGAGCTGTCTTTTTGGAACGTGGTGCCTCACTTACTGATAATGTTTCGATGTCAAGAATTTCAAAAATTCACGCAGGAATGGGGGATTAGAATGCGTTACTGATGTGCATATTTTCCCGAAGGTAACGGTATAGCGGAGTAGTGTCACCGCACCGTCAAAAGAATTGCGGCCAGGACACAGTGTTCTATTCCAGAAGCTGTGTACTGGTATAATATGACACCAAAGGACGATGCAACACCAGAAACTGCACCAGCTAATGGGACTTATCGCTATGAACAGCGTATAAAAGGAATTGATGTCACACCATCAGTGGTTAGCGTTGTCAATACACCATATCAAGTGGGAGACCGTGTTTGGGTAAAACCCCCAAATGCTGGGTGCACTGTAAAATTTTGCAGAGGAAAAATAGATAAAATCATAAGTCCTCAGATCATGTTGATTGATGGTGTACCACGTCACGTAAAAGATATCCACCCATGTTGTACCTGTTCTGATTCTGAGGACGATGAGGAAGATCACATACAGTTCAGGGATGATCCTGATCGCCTACTGCCCCTTCAGGTGAGCATAGAAACACTATCTACAGAACCAGATGAGGGAATGATAGAACATACTGGTGGCAATAGTGATGAGAACGATGGACATGAGAAAGTAATACCACCAGTTCCTCATCGAAGTACCTGAGAAAGACAAATACTGCCCACCCTCTGTGATTGTGAAACACCACCTATAGTACCACAAGAGGGTATGATGGAACATACTGAGGAAGATGGAACTGAGGAAGTGATGCCTCCGATGCTTCGAAGGAGTACCTGACAAAGACAGATACTGCCCCCTTGCCCTGATTGTGAAACACCACATATGAAACCACGAGAGGGGATAATGGAACAGACTGGTGGCAATAACGGTGGTAATGAGGAAGATGGCAATGAGGAAGTGCTGCCCCCGATTCTTCGAAGAAGTACCCGACAAAGACGACATCCCTCCTGCCCTGTGTGATCATGAGATCAGAGGGTAGTGTAGGGAAACACGTGACTTACCTAACTAGCATGTGTGCATAATTCAACGGGTCGGTCGTGGAACGAAATGAATGAAGAAGAAAGAAACAAAAATGGCTGCCTTATCTCTTTATATGCCTGCAATGTTACCACCTGATGTGCAGATGAGATGCTCCTGGTTGGGGATAAAAGAGTATTGATTTTTCAGAAGGCACATTCATTTTGAAGTTGGATTTCGAAGAAATAAGTTGAATTAGCAGAAGTTCGTTTGGAGTTGAGAGAAGATGCGTTACGTATACAGAAGTTTGGAAGTTGGAAGTTTGGACAACAGTGTCAAACTTACCCAGGAAATTATTGGTGTGAAAGGCAGAAGAAATAACACTCAAGTTATTGAATTATATATTCTAACTCTGTTTATGGAGGATGGGGCGAAAGACGAGATCGCTTGAAACCTAAGGAGAGATACTGCACTTTGATCTTAGCCAAAAGACTACGTAACCGTATTATATAGAGTAATTTCCTCTCAAACATTATGGTTTTATGTATTTCGAAAACCTGCTAAATCATCTTACATTTATCTAAAATCAAAGTGTATGAAGTCATGTTTGTATTAGACAGTTGTGGAGAGGGAAGAGAAATATGCAGTCAGTCCTGGAAATGGCTAAAGCAGTTTTCGATCTAAAAATTACTTTATCAAATAAAATTTTTAACAGTGAGGAGGAATAGAAGTGAGTCCCAGAAATTGCTGAAACAGTTTATGATCTCAAAATTACATTACAGGTGAGAATGTATACTAACAGAATAACCTGCGCCGCCCAGGATTGAATGAGTTAGGTGGAAATATATACTAGCAGAATACCCAGCATTGCAATGATTGAATGAGATAGGTGTAAATATGTAATAACAAAATACCCGGCGTCGCCCTGGATTGAATGAAATAGGTGGAAATATATACTAGCAAAATACCTGGTGTCACCTAGGATTAAATGAGATTAATGGAAATATATAATAGGGGAAACCCCGCTGTCGCCCAGGATTGAATGAAATTGGTGAAAATATATATACTACAGACACCCGGCGTCGCCCGGGATTTAATGAAATAGGTGCAAATACATACTTGCAGAACGCCTGGTGTTGCCCATAATTAAATTATACAGGTGCATATATATACTAGCAGAATACCTGGCGTCACCCAGTATTAAATAATGTAGATGCACATATCTACTAGCAGAATACTAGGCGTCGGCTAAGAATGAGAGAAATAGGTGGAAATAGTTACGAGCAAAATAACCGGCATTTTTGAATGAGATAAGTGCAAATATATAGTAACAGAATACCTGGCGTCGCCCGGGATTGAATGAGATAGGTGCAAATATCTAGTCGCAGAAATACCTGGCGTCGCCTGTGATTAAATGATGCAGGTGCAAATGTATACTAGCAAAATACCAGGTGTCGGCCGGGATTTTATTTTATTGGTGCAAATATATATAAGCAGAATACCTAGCATCGCCTGAGATTAAATGAGATAGGGAGAAATATATACCGACAGAATACCCAACGTCTCTCTCGATTTAATTGAATGAACAGGTGCAAATATATACTAGCAAAATACCCGGCGTCGCACAGGTTTGAATGAGATAGGTAGACATGTAAGCTTAATACCTGGTATCACGTTATTGAAGGAGATATGTTGGAATATAGACTAACAGAATACCTGGCAATGGCCGAGATTGAATGAGATAGATGGAAATAGATACTAGCAGAATACCTGGCTTCACCCAGGCTTTAATTGGATAGCAAAATACCTGGTGTCGCCCGGGATTAAATGAGATTGATGGAAATATATAATAGCAGAATACCCGGCGCCACCCAGGATTGAATGAGATAGGTGCAAATATATAATAGCAGAAACCTGGCGTAGCCTGAAATTGAATGAGTTAGGTGCAAATATATACTTACAGAATATTCAGCGTTGCACGGGATTTAATGAAATATGTGGAAATATCTATTAGCAGAATGCCCTGCACCGTCCGATATTGAATGAGATAGGTGAAAATATATGCTGGCAAAATACTCGGCATTGTCTGGGACTGAATGAGATGGATACAAATATCTACTATCAGAATATCTGGCATCGCTCGAGCTTGAATAAGATAAGTGAAATATATACTAGTAGTATACTTGGCGCCACCCAGGATTGAATGAGATTGGTGCAAATTAATACTAGCCTAATACCAGGCATCGCCAAGGATTAAATGAGATAAGTTGAAAAATATGCTTGCAGAATACTCTGCATCGCCTTGGATTGAATGAGCTAGGTGATAATACATGCTAGCAGAAAACTAGGCGTCACCCAGGTACAAATATATACTAATCAAATAAAAGGTACCGGCCAGGATTGAACGATATAGGTGATAATATATACTAGCAGAATACTTGGCGTCTCATGTGATTGAATGAGATTAGTTGAAATATACACCAGCGGAATACCCAGAGCTATCCGGAATTGAATGAGATTTTTGGAAATATATAATAGTACAATGCCCCGCATTGCCCGGTATTGAATGAGATATGTGAAAATATATATTTGCAGAATATCCGGCGTTGTCTGGGATTAAATGAGATGGGTGCAAATATATACTAGCAGAATCCCTGGTGTCACCCGGGATTTAATGAGATAGGCACAAAAATATACAAACAGAATACCCGGTGTTGCCTCAGATTGAATTAAATAAGTGCAAATATTGTCTAACAGAATATCTGGCGTCGCCAGGGATTGAATAAAACAGGTGGAAATATATACTAGCAGAATACCCGTTGTTGCCCGGTATTGAATAGGATAACAGATTACCTGGCGTCGCTTGGGATTGAATGAGATAGGTGAAAATATATACTAGTAGAATACTCAGTGTGCCTGGGATTAAAAAGATTGGTGAAAATATATACAAGTAGAATTCACCCGGGATTGAATGATATTAGTTGAAATATATATTAGTAGAATACCTGGCGTCGCCCGGGATTGAATGAGATGGGTGGAAATATATACTAGCAGAAGATTCAGCATCGCCCAGGATTGAATGACTTAGTTACAAATATATACCAGTTGAAAAGCAGGCGTCGCCTAGAGTTGAATGAGATAGGTGGAAATATATATTAGCAGAATACCCATAGTCAATCAGGATTGAATGAGATTGATGGAAATATATACTAGTAGAATACCCGGCGTCACCCAAGATTGAATGGGAGAGGTGGAAATATATACTTGAAGAATACCTAGCATTGCCCAGTATTGAGTGGGATAGGTGGAAATGTATACTTGCAGAATACCTGCTGTCGCCTGGGACTTAATGAGATAGGTGGAAATATATACTAGCAGAATACTTGGCGTCACCCGGGATTTAATGAAATAGGTGGAAATATGTACTAGCAGAATACCCGGCACCGTCCAGGATTTAATTAGATAGGTGAAAATATATACTAGCAGAATACCTGGCATCGCCCGGGATTTAATGAGATAGGTGCAAATATATACTGCCAGAATACCCAGCAAGTCCTCCGTGATTATTATTTGATAGATCTCCAGCTGTCTACCGATAGACTTGCATCATCCAGGCAGATGTAGGAAGGATTACATCGAAAATTAACTCTCTCCTTTGACGCCAAGCTGTATACCATAAGAACTTGCTTAGCTATTCCAAAGAACCAACTCTATGCCAGTAGATAGCAATTAAGTTAACTACTTTGATTTTATGCAAGGGTCACATTAGTACATGTCAGGATAACCTGACAGCAAACAGAAATAGCTGCAGGTGGTGTGGTTGAAGCAGGGATCAAAGATTAGTTTCATAGACAAAACGTGTTA
Organism: Euprymna scolopes; assembly: GCF_053919585.1. NCBI lineage: Eukaryota > Metazoa > Mollusca > Cephalopoda > Sepiida > Sepiolidae > Euprymna > Euprymna scolopes. The sequence continues at coordinate 27,978,468 of NC_136522.1, forward strand.
GAATTATGGGTGGAATGATATGACGATATGAGGAGAGGATTACATCATGCTTTCGAAAAGAGAAACGAAAAGAATTAAAAAAACGACATGCCTCTAGTAATGTAAAAATCTAAGTGAATGTTCCCTCGAGACTTTGCCCGTGTGTCATAATCATTAAGACTAAGTCCAGGAAATTAAGTAAATAAGTAATTAGTTACATGGCCTCTACCTCCAAGAACAACTTCTCTCTTTAAATAGACCCTTGGAAAACTTAAGTTAAACAGAAAATCAACAACCACGTTGGTATAATGTACATGCGCAAAAGTATGTGTTGATGTAAACGACTGTGTGCGAACCGTTCATTTAACATATAAATGTTACAATTAGACACCAAATAAGCAATACATCATCTTGTTTTTCCATTCCAACAGGTTTATGATAACAACACATTTATGACTAACCTGACAGGAAATGGTCCTACTAATAATCTACAAACAACCACGAATGTCCTCAATTTGATCTTTACCAGTTCTGTGATGGATGTATCTTCTGGATTCAACGGGATTTTCTCTATATGTGAGTAAATTCTATTCTTCATTTTTATTTTGTGAACAACTATACGACGATTCGACATTTTTCAGGATCAAAAATAGATGAGAACAACACTGCATCTCTTAAACATTTCATACAAAATCATCTTTGCATATCTCTATATAAAGCAAGGTCGTTTATATGTGTGTATGTATGCTGAAACCTCACAGTTAAACAGTTGATCTAAAACCCAAACATTTTGCAAATTTGAAAGCAGCACCTTTGATATCCTTCTGGATGTCAGAAATTCTTGAACCTTTATGAAAACTTATTTCAAATCAAAAATATGTAAAAATAAATGACTTTCGTGATTATTTACATATATATTCACGACTAATCCAACAAGCAGCAAAATCCCACCTCTTTAATTTTGAGGTCGGTAGATGCCGGAAGCCCTTCTACTCAAATAGCTTTTTCCCTACTATTTGGAAATAGGACTGCTAAACTTTGGAATTCCCTTCCTGCTTCCCTTACTGTACTAACTCTATGAATTTTACATATAATGTGAACAAAAATCTTGCTAGTCAACACTTTACAGTCTCCTGCTCGACACGATCCCATAAAGTAGCCTCTTACATTCAAAGTGACGATGTGCCTTGGTTAGGGTGAAAAAGAATAAAAATGAAATAAATAAAAAGAAAATAACACAAGAAACAAATCTTCCGACATTTTTACTATCTCCTTTCCAAGCTCACTGAATAAATATTTCTCATGTCAAATTATCATATGTCGTTTGAAAAGGAAACATGTATCCCTTTTTTATAAAATTTTTCGCTACTTGTGGCTAAAGTGTTCGCTTTCAGTTTCAAGATTTCATACCATTGTGGGTTCGAATCTCACACTAGATAATTTTTGTATTTATTCAAGTTATTTTCCAGTCGATATCGATCATCATAATGAAAACATGAATAATCTTTTTAATAAAAACGGATGAAAAATATTTAATAGATATTTTAAACTTGTAATCATGGTTATAAGATTCAAGAAAAAATTGAGTAACCCGACATAGATGAGTACTTCAACTAGTAACATTATAAAATGAAGATGAAAAAAAAATCATAAATAATCTAAATAAATATGATCTCCAAAATCACATTCTTAGATCATTCGTAGACATTCATGCAGATGACAATAACGTCTATGGCAACACCTCAAAGACAAGCGATGACTAAGATCTTCCTGATTCTTTCTCTTCTAACCTTGAGCACGTGGTGCAATGAGGGAAAAAGTGGCAGGTTAATTTTAATGCAGCTAAAACAAGCTTCTCTCTTTTTATCACAAACGCTCTGATTCTCACTTTTTTTTAAATTGAAATGAATGGCTCTTGTCTTGAGAAAGCATCATTCTTTGATAAGCTTCAGAAACTGAATTTTACACCTGCTCAGAAATGTTCCTGAAGGTATTTCACCCCCGATGCAATCCTCTACCTGTATAAGAACCCAATTGTGCCCTACATGAAAGTCCTTTTATCATATCTGGGGAGGAGCTACTCATGGCACCTCTTTTTCTGCCTGGACAGGGTACAGAATCGACTTCTTTTTTTTCCTTTTCTTTTTTCCTGCTACTTTTTTTCACAGAAAAGACGTTGCCAACTGAGCTTCACTTTATGGTTCTCCTCCCTCGTAAGGCATTCATGGCAAACACCCGTCTATTTACAACCTTTATCAGCAATGTCCCTTATCTCTACCTGCACCTGAGCTTCACTTGTTTTTATTTTTATTTTTTCTTTACTCATGTTCACCCATATGAAGGCACATCGCCACTTGGACATAAGGGGTTACTATTTGAGATCATGCCTAGAAAAGATTAGCAAGATGTTGGTTTACATTACATTTAAACTTCTGCATATCAGTATAACCAGGGAAACAGGTAACAGGAAGGGGATTCCAAAGTGTAGCTGTCCAAAGGAAGAAACTATTAGAATAGAAAGCTTTCTGGCATTTAGGGACCTCAGCAGTGAAGGGGTGATATTTTGTTGCTAAGCGGGTTTGTCGGGGATATGAACGTTGAGGGGGCACAAGTGTAACGAGTTCATCAGAGCACATTCTCCTCCCCTCGCTACAAACTCTATCAACAATTTCCCTTACTATCGACCTGTACCTGAATCTAAACATAAATTCCATGAACAGAGTTTTATCCAGTACTGCTCGTCTGAGGAACACAATACTGCGGAGCTGCTTCCCAGCTGATTATAATGTGGTCATTTTCAAGTCCAATGTAATCAAGTTTTTGATGAGCCATCCTTTAAAATAAATTAATTCTTATTCAATTAAGAACATAAATTTTCTTTTCCTTAATTAAGCAGTTAAATATGTTATAGTACATAATTTTAATCGTGTCTTAGTTCTACCAGATATCAAGACAAAATGCATCTAGTCTCCTGGAGTATCCAGCTTCATGCTATTTTTCTAGAGATGCACCATTCTTTATATAAACTAGTGTGGCTTAGCCATACGGAGAAATATTATTTGGGTTTCAAACCCTATATCATTTTGAATATTTGGTCAAAGGGATCCTTCCTGAGGCTAACACTTAATTTCTGCATGAATGTGGAACGAACTTAATTCGAACTTAGCATCCATAGGTTGTCACTTTGTGTCGTTAATCACTTAGCTATTGTCACCTTCTTACTGTTGGTGATTCTGTGTTGGGTTGATAACAGAATATGTTTTCTGCTATCTCTGTTCAATGGTCTACTAATCAACCACGTTGGGAATTTGTTCCTTCCAAGCATCTATTTTGGAAATCATTGTCGTTCCCCTGATGATATCCAGAAACTTCTATCAATTGGCCAAAATGGGTATGATGACGTCAGTGGGATTCTATATAGATATCTTTCCCCTCACGTAGTCTCGTTAATAGAGAGAAGACTTTGATTTGTTGCTAATCTTGGAGAAGTCAGAAGTTATGATGTGAGATTACTTACCCCAACGTTATTTCGCTTGTCTTCTTTCCTTCCACCTTCTCTTCTGGATGTGTCGTTGTCTCTCACTTTGGCGGCTGCTGAAGGGGTGAGCATGGGTTTACAAGTATATATATGAAAAAATAAAACAACTCAAAAGGAAAACACAAACTCTGACACTTTTTGTAAATACGTGTTGCATTCTGGGTGTGTGTGACATTATCGACCCTCTGAGCACTAACGTCCATATCTTAGTTTTTCTATCGAGACTGATTTTGTCAATTGATGTTAACTTATCTCGGACTTCTAAAGTTTTTTCTGGTCCAAGTCACGATCTGTATCGAACTCGCAACTGACCTCAACTTGTAAACTGTAACTGTCGTCGACCATTACAAACCCTGATTAACAATCTCATTCAGCTTCCTTTGTCTACCCCGTTGAACAACTTCCTTTGCACTGTTCTGCTGATAAACCCATTTCTTATACCTTTGTTTTCTCATAATTATTTCCTCATGTCTTTTGTTATACATCTTTCCTCTGTTTTTTGTAATTATTTACAAATACTTGAGGGCGGGGAGGGGCAATGCCGATCTCCTTTGGAATCAGTAGTGTAGGTCCTGGTTGGATCCATTACACAACAAAAGACTGGAGCAGCTCATCACTCTACATTAATCTGTAGAATATTCTATAAGACATCACTGTTAGTAGGTCCTCTAGATACCATTCAAAGTCTTCTATAAGAATTTAATATCTTATTTGCCTTTGTCTAAGACAAATATTTTAAATGTTTCGTCATTTTAGTATATATTAACATTTTATGTAGAAAAAATGGTTTACCCATTTAAATCGGGTTAACTTGAATGAATCAGGAAAGCGAGTTTGAGAAGTTAGTTGTATATTAAAGTATAAAGACAGAACACAAAATTAGCCTTTTTTTCTCTGATTTTCTTTCTTTCCCATTCAACTAAGGTTTAAATAATAATACTTCTTGTGGTGATATTTCCTCTGGCTAATAATGGAAGCATGAGATTAGAGATAACGTAATGGAAGGGTGGAAGAAATTGACAAATAAACCTTTGTGGACGGATAAATTACACCAAGATATTAGAGTGACATGCTGGTAGGATGAGGAAGTTGAGAAGAGAATGAAAGAAAAGTGGAAACGTTGGAGTGAATGGAGAAAAGTTTATTGAATAATGATATTATCTGGTGGCAGCAAGAACAAGAGCAAGATGCAAAGTCAAGATGGAGGTTGAGTTTCCAGATATACTATGGAGAAGTGACCAGAAGAATGAAAGATTCAGGATAGCTAAACAGATGGCGATGGCAAGTTTGTCTTTGAACCCTCTACCTATAAAATCCCCCCCCAACTCCTGCAGAAATTTAAATGCAATGTGAACACACACCTTACTCCTATAAATTTGACCCTTAACACAGTAGCTCCTTACGCTTCATTACAATACACCCAGTTAAGGGTAAGAAAAAAAAATCCATAGAACATAGATTGACTTTGTTTGCAAGAAAATTCTTCATTTTTTGTATCTTTTAACCTTAGATCGTTTTTTTTAATCCCTTTGTGTTTCTCTTTTTCTTTTATAGCCTGTCCACCGTTAAATGAATCTGTTTCAGAGGAGACAATAATAGAATCGGTCGGTGCAGCCAATGCTTTCCTGTCAACAGCAAATATTTCCTGTGGCCCTGGATATGTCTTCAAACAAGAAGAATACACTAATACGAAAACACAGTTACTCGTTTGCAATATGGGAGGAATCTGGAGCAAGAATCCATATCCATCATGTGTAGGTGAGTTTAATTGGGAAGATTATCTTTTTTTTTTACATCATATAGTATATTCACCACGCATCAAGGCTCAGAGGCCACTCAAGGAAAAAGGTTAATAAGTACCGTAATGGAAATTTTGTAATTTATTTTAGATGACGGGTCTTCATGAACCTGTTCATGTTATACTTGAAAACGACCATGTGATAGTCAACTTCGCGGTATTGTGTTCCACAGACGAGCAGTTTGGGGAAAAGACTTTGCTTATAGAATTTTCACTTAGATTTATGCACAGACAGAGAGTAAGGACAATTGCTAATAGTTGTTGTAGCTAGTCGGGTGTTTGCCGTGAGTGGGGGGGCATAGAGTGAAACTGCCATGAAAATAACGATAGAGCAGAGAGAGGCTTGCAACGTCTCTTCTATAAGACAGAGGCTGCAGAAAGGAGAAAAGAATGTTCCCCACCAGATTTCAAAGTCGGTTTTGTACCCTGTTGAGGCAGGAAAGAATGCTTTGAAAAGCTCCTCCCCAGATGCGGTAATAGTACTCCATCGTAGGATTAGGATGTACTCGGTTCTTATACAGGTAGACGATTACATCGGCAGTGAGATATCTACTGAGGCGGTAGAATTAACCAGCCACCTTTTCCCCATTGCACTACGTGCTCAATGTCAGAAGAGAGAGAATCAGAAAGATATTGATCATTATCTCCCTTTAACTTATGAAAAAATCGGTACTTTTTTGAATTACACTTAATGAAAAAAAATAACTACAGACAAGTCTTTATGATGTATGTACTTGTCACGGAATGAAGATACCATATTCCAAAAATCACATAAATTTCTCAAGTAGTTTTTTTACTAATAGAATCAAAATTTACGATTTTTAGGGATTAAAATGTTTTATTATTTTGAATACAAAAAGGTATCAGTAGTCGAATTTAGTTGTCGCCCTTGATTTTGAAACAAAATGGTGGCTCCTGGACCCTGTCTCTTTTTATCATAAAATTTGACTTTCTTATTAAAAAAAATAATAGATTAATTTATGTGATTTTTGGTATATAACATCTTCAATCCGTGACGAGTATGCCCATCATATATAATTGGAAGTTCTCTTTAGACTCAACTTAAATTGTTACTGAACTTTTTTTCTAGAAATTATTGCTAGTGCAGATCTTTTAAACTAAGGCATTTCAGGTAAAAACATTATTATGTACTTATGTATCAATTAGTATAAATTCAAAAAATTATAAAAAATGAAGTAATGAAA